>NW_015161406.1:1675248-1695352 GCF_001447785.1 Gekko japonicus
CCCCCCCCCAATACCTAGCAATCCAAAACAGTCCAGTGGAGCCTGAGCGGTGGGTGTTGCCTTCTGACACACTTCCAGTGATGTCAGAGGGTGTGGCATATGCAAACAAGTTATGCTAATAAGTTATGCTAATGAGCTCCTGCACCTCTTTTTCTATGAAATGACCCCTGACTACCTGTAGTTCTTTCAACATCCTCAGAGCATCTCTGATCATTCCACCTAAAGCTTTATGGCAAAGTGATAGAATTTTCTCTCATATGCAACCAAGAATTTTCAAAGCAAGCATTGACAACTAGTAAGACATAGTTCAGATCTAGGATTTTAGATATAATAGCTTGTGGGACAAATTCAGTGGATATGGATTGCTTTAGTCCACTTTTAAGTCTGGAGCCTAATATCACAAAGGTTCTCAGACTTTATTCGCATACACTGGCAATCTAAACCATTTGTATTTGTTGCTCTTCAATTCAAGCTAAATCCTTTCTCTGCCCTACAATTCTGTACAGTGCAAGATGTGAAACTGATTTGTTTTTATTATTGATTTTTTTTTTGTTGGTCTTATTTATTTCTGCTCCTATTGTTGGTTTAAGGGACTGAAATTGATGCCATGCTTTGCTCTTCATTCTGGTTCATCACAGATTGGTTCATAAAACAGGAATGTTTCACTAGGGCCTAAACCAGGTATTCAAAGATAAAAGGAAAACCAAGAGCAGCATACACCATTCCCTCAAGGACCTTAAAAGCTGAACTGTTTATTTACCTAACACAACTGTTGTTTCAAAAGGAACTTATCATGTCTGTTTTTCTGATCTCATGGCAATCTGTCACCAAAATCAAGGCTTAAATACTCTCTGAGTTCTAAGAATATTCAGTGAACAGTACTGCACTGACCTTTTCAGTATTCTGTTTTGACTGACTGTCCATTCTAGTCACAAGTTGTGGAGACTGTAAACAGGGGACGATGGGAATGGCAAGCAAATCAAATTACAGAATACTAAAAAAGGTCAAAGCAGTACCATTTATTTTACCTTTCACAGAACAGATGAAGCAGAAAAAGTTATACCTCAGACTGATGACAAATTATAATGAATACAGTAAATGGTACCAATTGCAAATTCACTTTTCTGTCAAATAGTTGTGCTAAAAGGAGGAAACTGCAATATCTCATCTCAGTGCAATCACTTGGAACTTTTGCTATTTGGCTCTGGTACCACTGAAATCAGAATATACTGGATGAATTCTTTCATAATGTAGGCTCCAACATCTGTTTCTTTAAAAAAAAATTCTATTGCATTCATAGTAATCACACAGGGTTGCAATGTTTAGCAATTCAGCAACTAGATTTTTAAAAGAAGATTGATTGATTTTAAAGAGGCTTGGTTAATCAAGGAGCAGTTTTCTTTAAAACAATACCTTAAATAAAAGAACTTATGAAGACAGTGGGTGCCATTTAAAAAAAAGATATTTTTCCTTCTGGTCACATAGGTGCCAAAGGAGGTACTCCTGTGCTACATGCAGACATATTCTATAATTCAAAGAAAGATTCATTTTCAGAACTATGTAAAGATTTGCAAATTGTCACGGGCTGGGGTGCCAGTCAAAGTGAGTCTAGAACGGGCCACGGTCAGGAGCCAAGAAGACAGTGCAAAGTCCAAAACCAAGCCAGGGTTAGGAGCCAGAAACACAGAGCCAAGTCCAAAATATCTAACCAGAAGTGTAATCCAAACCCAAGCCGGGGTCAGGAGCCAGAAACAGAGAGCTAAGTCCAAAGCCAGGGGGTCCAAAGGTGTAGATACAAGAGCCAAGCCAAAGTGAATGCAAGCAGCACGAAGCTGACTTGTTGCTTTCATGAAGAGTACTGCCCAGAGTGTGGAGTTAAATGTTGCTACTGATTAGCCAGTTGCATGATCGCCCAGGCTCCTGTTAGAACTCTGGGCTAGCTGAGCGTCTCCCCTGTAGCCTGGCCTTTCTTTGTCTGGTTGCTAAGTTTTGCCGCAGTCGCTCCCTTAAACGAGTCACACATGGGGGTGAGTCAGGAGAACTTTCAGCTTGCAGTTCTTCCTTTTTATCTAAGCCAGGTGTGAAGACTGCTGTTACAGGCACTTGCCAGCTACCCTCCTCTGTTGCTTCAGAAGGGCCAGCTATGGTTTCTGCAGGCTCTGTCAGCTCATCCTCATCCATGCCCATATCACAGATTTGATAGATTAATTGATCAATTGATCTAAAATTGAACAACAATCAAATAAGATGTCTTTAATGGGTATTGGCATTAGCTGTTTTTGATATTGTCCCCCCTGATCTTTTACTCACTATGATGTTCTGTGCTTTAAAAGCTCATAAGTGCTGTATGAACATGTGACAGACTGTGATGGGCTAATGCCTCATACAGCCAGAGAGCATTTGAGTGACAGGCTGCTCAGATTCTATTGGATAGCATCCATTGAGAAGAAAGAGTTGGGAACTGGCTGCTGAAGAGAATTCAGTTTAACACTGACTGAGGTCTGGGAAGGTTGGCAAGGAGGAGTGGGAGGATTGCTGAAGAACCCCATTTGGATCAGGAAAAGGGACAGAGTTTCTAGTTTAGAGAAGTAATTCCCTGCCCAGTTGAAAAGGATGAAAGCTCTAAAGAGTGGAGTGATCCCTAGTTTGTATAGAGAATGAATCTGGGTACTTGGTAGTGTATCCCTGCCTTCTGAAACTTGCAGAGTCAGTTAAGAACTTGTACGGAGTGTCTAGCAGACACTGAAACCAAAGCCTCTCATCTCAAAGATTCTAAGACCTTTGTGAAAAGCATAAGGCCCTTTCTGCATTCACAACTTATTGCAGACTATCTGAGCAGACAAGTCTTAAACTTGACTTCACGTTTCTGTGCCTGCTGTCTGCACAAGTCTTACACGATTCAGTGTATTTATTCTGCAGTACAATTTAAAAACTGCACTTTTCTAAATTGGGGTTTGCCATGAATTGTGATGTGTGGTGGTGGGGGGGGAGGATTGCCCTATCACAGCTGCACAGTAGCATATAATGAGCCCCTTCCATTTAAATCCTCATGGTTCAGTTTTTGCACATGCAGGCAAAGGCTCCCTGCGAGGGATGGGAGAGGGCAGCACAGCCTGCAGGAAGCTGACTGACTGGGTTGTGCCTAGGTGGGTGGTTTTTTTTGAAAAAAAGATAAAGGAAAATTAGGTAACCCCTTTATTTTTCACTTTCTTCATGAGTAAGCTTGGAGAGCCTGGCTTGAGGAAGGTGGCAGGTGAGGGCACAGTTCCACAAATGTCTGGAAAGTGGGAGCTGCCACAGGCAAGGGGTACCCAGCATCAGCCCTATGGCTCCAGACTAGGGGTCCACCTGCTAAAGAGCCCTCTCCTGCACTCCACTGGCAGCAGGCTTGCTCCTGACATCTCTCTAGGGGAAGGGCTGACTGGAGCTGGTACACACAGACCTCGATAGCTACAGCTGCTCCTTGGCAGACATGCTGGAGATACCAACCACCACCATGACCACTATCACCACCCCTAGTCACCCCTACCTCTAGGGAGATGCCAGGAGAGTGCCTGCTGCAAGCACAGCATGGGAGACAGCTCTTTACCCAGTGGACTCCCAGTCTAGTGCCAGAGTAGGTGCACGCACCTACTCTGGCTCTCTTGCTCTCAGCCCACTCCTTCCTCTCCATGGCCGGCCAGATAGATCCTCCTCATTAAAGAGACAGTTCCTTGCAAATAGAAATGTTTTTGCTTACTTTCAGGTTGCAAGGCTGGAGAGGAGGGGAGTGGACAGAGAAAGAAGGAGGAGGTTCAGGGCTTTGACAAGGAGGGGGTCCCCCCTTCTCTCTCTCCCTGTTATGTCCGCTGACCACCACTAGGTGCCAGCATTGTATGGCTGAGCTTAACTCTCAAAGAACAATAGGGACTAGGCTCCTGGATTTTCCTCGGGGAACCAATAGGGACTTTGGCGGGAGGTTTAAACCCACCAATAGGATCTACGGGTGTTCCCAGGTACTGTATATAGTAGGCCAACCGGCCAGTATTCTGAGTTCAAGTTGTGTACCAGTAAACCATGCTGATCACTACATCCATCTCTGTGGTTTCTACATGCGTCTAACCAACTACACAACACTCCCCAAAGGATCTGCAATTAGGACACAAGTCAAGGCTTTGAGGAGGTATGCAACCATGGGGGGTAAGTCTGTTGCCTCTGGGCTGACACTAACACACACACACTCTTCCTCCTTCCTTGTGATCTAGCAGTGGGGAGAAGAATAAATGGAAGTTTTTCTCTTTCCCACCCTTCCTTCCTCTCACTCCACCCCCAAAAGAGGGAAGCAAGGGCGGGATCATTCTCTGTAAACTGATGAAGGGTGAAAAATGGCAGAGAAGCTCTGGCTTGCAGCTGGCTTACCCCCAAAGAAGGGGATGCTTCCTACAATTACAACTGCTCTCCAGATGGCACCGATCCATTCCCCTGGAGCCTTTCTGCCTACCAACAGCCACTGAGGGAAAAGTTAGAATGCTTTGGCTGGTGGCCTCTATGGCATTCTATTCAGCTGAGGCCTCCCCTCTCCCCTCCCCAAACTCTGGTTTCCTTAAACTGGCTTCCTTACCTGGAGCTGGCAACCCTATCAGTTCCTCACAACAGCCACTGAGGGAAACCTTTGTCCCAGACAGGAGCTAAGCAAGAGAACTGTGTTCGCAAGGAGACTGAGTGCTTCTGACACAAAGCACAGTGGCTGAAAGGGGAGTGGGCAGGGAAGAGGAGCACACCCGGCCAATTGCACGCCAGTAGTCTTGACTGGCAGCCGACAGGCCAATGACTGAGGGAGCGCATGCAATCTCGCCACCCCATAGGACAGAAGCCGCCACCATTCGGCAATTATATATAAGAGAGATTATAGTTATATTGAATGAATTGTGAAAGAGGGAAAACATAGTAAGGCATAGAGCTGTAATTTTAAATTGATTATAGCAACACTTAATACAGCCTCCTACTTTTCATCTTGTTCCAAAGTTCAGAAATGTTTCAATGGTGCACCATTCCCTTTACTAATTTTGAGTGATTGAAATTGGCTGTTGTAAGTTACACATCATATGCTGCATTTTAGAGTACATCTTTGTTCTTCACTTAATTAAAACATATAAGTATACATGCTCTTGAGTTTTTGTTCCCTGTGGGTAAAAATGTTAATTTTCTCATTAATGTAATATTCAAATGAGAATTTTTAATTAGAGCCATTCTGTCAATATGGCTGCTCAGTGCTGATAACATTGTTGCACATATGATACATTTCTTGACTTGGGTGAAATACAAATAAATATCCCTGTATTCTTGTGCAAGATATATTTCTGGCACAGTTCTATGTTGCATTGTGTAATAGATTTGTTGGATGAATTTAAGGATTCTATGGGTAGTGACAGTCAAGACACATTGATTCGTGCACTACATGTTGTTGATCAGTTAAGTAATTGATTCTTCAGTTACATGGAAACAATTAACTGGGAAACTCTTAATCAAGTAAACTGGTTTTCTTCATCATTTTATTACATGCCAAAGTTTTGACAGAATTTCCCCAATTTGTGACTTGAATATAGATCCAGGCAGCAGAAGGCAGAGCAATGAAGTGGGAGAACAATGAACATTGGCATTTCTTAAATAAACATTTATAAATTTGATTGGTAATGAAGGATAGCTATCCTCACTCTAGAAAGGATACCGAGAAAAACACAGATTGAAATAAGCCATTGAGTTATAGTGAATAGAATACTAGGTTTGAACCTGGGTTCAAATACTGGTGGCGTTGTGGCAAGTCCTTATTTTTCAACCTGTTTCTGAAGCTTTTTTAAAAAACTCTTGTTGTGCACCATAGCATATAGTCCTAGTGGGAGGGGCTTCTGCTGATCGAGCTGTGTCATCTGATAGAGCTTGCTATTGTCAGAGGCTTGGCAGAAGAGTCATGGGTTCCAGCTCAAGGAATTAACCAGAGGCTAAAGCTCTAACAAACCAGACAGAAGCTTGTGGAGCAGTTGAACAGAAGTGCCTGCAGAGGAAGTTACACATGGGAGCTTAGTGGGGGAGTTTGAAGGGGAACAAGAAACATCCTCTAAACATGGAGGCATGAGCAAAGCTGCTGTGGGAGTTCAGAGGTGGAGTAAAGAAATCAGAGTACAACATATTCAACTTCTTTGTAAAGGATTCTCAGTAGTTCAGGCAAGCACTTTCTTACACCTTAATAAATCTTTACAAAAAACCAAACCAACTATGAAAAGAGTGCCACATATAAGATTATCTGCCCATTGAACAGAAATGTGTGTGTGTGTGCACGCACACTTGATGCATGGAGCTTTCGGGATACAGGTTTGTTTCCTTGAGGATAGAGTAGCTGAGAGAGACAGAGAGGTATGTGGATAAGACATTCAGGGACCAGTAAAACAGTCCCACTCCTGTACTAACAGTTCTTCTGCTGTCACGGAGATCAAGGGTCTCAAGGGTAAGGAGGTCAGTAGGGTGGGAATAATCCCTTAGAAGGGGGCCCTTCCTTGCACAACATGTAGCAAGGATATCCCTTTGGAGGTGAGAGAAGGTGGGCTTTTGGTAGTGGGTGATTTGATTATCAGGAGTATAGAAACAGAGGGCTGTCACAGGCATTTTGACCACTTGTGACTTGCTGCCTGGTGCAAAGGATGCAGATATCACATACTATCTAGAAAGGCTGATAGTTCAGTGGGAGAAATCAGCAATCACAGTGTATGTTCTTGTCAATGGTATTAGGCTATGTAGTTGTGTGGTCCTGGAGGAAAAATTTGGACTATTAGGTGGAAGGTCAAAAGCCAGAACCTTAAGAGTAGCATTTTCAGAACTTTCTCATGCATGGGGTCTGTTGGACAGGTAACAGAGATCTCAATGCATAGATGAGAAAGTGGTGCCAGGAGGAAAGGTTTAGATGTTTAGATGCTGGGGGACTTTCTGGGACAAGCGGAATCTGTACAAAAGAGATGGGCTTCACTTCAGCCAGAAAGGAAGTAAATTGCTGCCCGTTCATATCAAAAAGGTGGCAGAGAAGCTTTTAAACTAACTCTGAGGGCAAAACTGACAGGAGCAAGGGCGCTTCCCATTCAGTTCTCTTATATTCTAACCAGAGTTCCACATCTTCAGACCAGAAATATTAATGATATACTTCACATCATTGTTATAAGGCAATTTTTGCCAGACACTGTATTACATACTGCAAAGCACAATTAAGCAACATATCAAATAAAATTAGTCTTATTGAAGCAAGTTAGCTGCCTGGTAGACCTAGTAGATAAAGGGGCAATATGGAGTAAACATCACTTTGAGCAAATAATAGGGAAACGTGCTCCTTGGTGCCAATACCTGCAATTACAGGATCTTATCGCACGGCTCACGGAACTTGGCACTTTTCATCGAGAGTTGACGGACCTAGAGAAAATAATCAAATGTTATCCTACCGCGCCGAAAGGGACCCTGTCCAAATTGTACAAAGCCATTTTAGTGCGGGATAGCCATTCGAAAATGAAATTTCAAGAACGGTGGGAGGAAGACTTGTTGGTGCAGTGGAATGAAATGGACTGGGGTGCTATATGGTCTTCTTCTGCAAACAACTCCAGTGTTTTTAATATAAGGCTGCAATTCTTCAAGTTAAGCACCAGGTGGTACATGACTCCTCTAATGCTACATAAGATAAAAGCGACCAATGACCCATGTTGTTGGAAGGGATGTGGTCAGATTGGCACGCTGTTACACTGTTGGTGGGAGTGCCCGGGTATAAGAAAGTTCTGGGAAGGGGTCCGGGATGAGATCACGGCCATGACTTCGGTCACTATCACCTTAAAACCGGAAGTCTTTTTACTCAATCGGTGGGAGGTGGAGTTAGATAACAGGAACGAGGAGGTAATATCTACACTTTTAGCAACGGCACGACTAGCAATTGCATCCTGCTGGAAAGCCCCGCATATGCCCACGGTGGCAGCCTGGCACGATAAAGTGTGGGAGCAGTTTGTGATGGCCAAGATCACAGACAGGGTACGCAGGGCCCAGTCATCGTCACCTTTAAGCTCCAAATTTGAGAGTGTCTGGTCCCCAATATTCTCATATCTCGCCGGGCATGATATACTGCCCAGGAACTCAAGCTACCACAGGTGGTTAGTGATGTAAAATTCAGAGGTGCAGGCTGAGAGGGTGAAGAGAAGGGCTGACAATTACGCCTGGGTACAAATATCTTTACCAGTTAACGCTCTTGTGTATTGTTTGATCTTAGAAGAAGCTGTTTAAGTCATATTGAGAAGGTAAAACTGTGCTTTTATGATGTATTTATGCTGACAAAGTTAACGGTCTTGTGTATTGCTTGATGTTAGAAGAAGCTGTTTAAGTCATATTGATAAGGTAAAACTGTGCTTTTATGATGTATTTGTGTTAACAAAGAAATAAACAGGTTTTTTTTTTAAAAAAAAGTCCCATTGCTTTTGATTAGCCACACTCATGGAATGGAACCTTCCACAGTCCTTAGTAGTGAACCATCAGGAAGAAAATTATGGGGAATTTCACATTACCAGTTTTCTCCCGGTTTCAAACCGGGAGTCTTCCATTTCCAGATGAACCGGTACAGGGCTGCCGTTTCACACACGGCTTGCCCCTACCGGAAAGGAGCCGATTCACAAGCGGTTCGGCGTTTCACACACGCACCGCTTCGTTTTCCCACCATTTTCTTTCTGCGCGGGCGATAGGTTTTTTTTAAAAAATGGTTCGGCTTATAGCGATATATCGATATATATCACTATACCAGAACCTCGAGAGTTGCATTCCAATGGGATCGTTATTGCGACCATTTGAGGTTCTGGTATAGTGATATATATCGATATATCGCTATAAGCCGAACCATTTTTTAAAAAAAACCTATCGCCCGCGCAGAAAGAAAATGGTGGGAAAACGAAGCGGTATCGGAACCGGGAGAGGGAACGGGAGACTTCTCGGAAGCGGTTGACAGGTAAATCGCTTCCCTCCCGGTTCCTATACGGAAGAGAGGCTTCTGTGTCTGAAATGCCACTTAGATCCCGGTAGGGAACCGATTCCTAACTGGGTTCTGTCTGAAATGACAGACCACAACCCGGTTGAGAATCGGTTCCCTACCGGGACATAGCGCCTGTCTGAAATTCCCCAATGTCTGCATCTGCAGGGAGAGTTTTGATGGAGTTTTGACAGTAAAGCTTTTGATAGGGTTCCCCATGATGTTCTGATGGGTAAACTAGAGAACTGTGGACTGGACTCTAGGGTAGTTAGGTGGGTAGGGAACTGATTGGAGAACCGCTAAAGACTAGTTGTCAATGGCATTTCATCTGAATGAAGGGAGGTGTCCAGTGGGGTGCTATAGGACTTGGTTCTGGGCCCAGTACTTTTCAATATTTTTATCAGTGATCTGGATGAGGGTGTGAAGGGGCTACTCATTAAATTTGCAGAGGACACCAAATTGGGAGAAGCAGCAAACACACCAGAAGATAGAGATAGAATTCAATGAGATCTGAGCACACTGGGAAAGTGGGCGGAAGTGAACAAGATGCAATTTAACAAGGATACCTGCTGAGTTCTACATCTGGGTAACAAAAATGTGGAACATACATACTGGATCGGGGATATACTTCTGGGTAGCAGTGTATGTGAACAAGATCTTGGGGTATGGGTGGACTGTAAGTTAAATATGAGCAGACAGTGTGATGTGGCAACAAAAAAGGTGAATGTGATCTTGGGGTGTATCAACAGAAACATAACATCCAAATCACAAGATGTCATATTCCTGCTTTACATTGCATCAGTCAGGCCACACCTGAACTATTGTGTGCAGTTCTGGAGGCCTAACTTCAAAAAGGATGTGGACAGAATGGACCGGGTGCAGAGGGGAACAATGAGGATGATCAGGGGCCTGAAGACCAAGCCCTATGAGGAAAGGCTGAGGGACTTGGGAATTTTTAGTCTGGAGAAGAGGATGTTGAGGGGGGACATGATTGCTCTCTTTAAGTATTTGAAGGACTGACACTTAGAGGAGGGCAGGGAGCTGTTCCTGTTGGCAGCAGAGAGCAATAATGAGTTTAAATTAAGAGCAGGAAGATACCAGCTGAATATCAGGAAAAAAACATTTTACAGTACGAGTTGTGCAACAGTGGAATCAGCTACCCAGGGAGGTGGTGAGTTCCCCCTCACTGGCAGTCTTTAAGCAGTAGCTGGACAAACACTTGTCAGGGATGCTCTAGGCTGATCCTGCATTGAGCAGGGGGCTGGACTAGATGCCCTGTATGGCCCCTTCCAGCTCTGTGATTCTATGATTCTATAAGGGGGGAATTGGTGGAAATCTCATGTATGCATCAGTGCTCTCATATGAGTGAAAGGAGATTTAAGATTTAACCTGATAATTTAATAGAGAGGGTTTCTGTGGATTTTACAGTTGTAAAGGTAAAGGTAAAGGTTCCCTTGCTCGAAAGTCAGTCGAACCCGACTCTAGGGTTGCGGTGCTCATCTCTGTTTCAAAGCCAAAGAAGCAGTGCTGTCCGAAGACATTTCCGTGGTCATGTGGCCGGCATGACTAGACACCAAGGTGCACGGAATGCTGTTGCCTTCCCACTGAAGTGGTACCTATTTATCTACTTGCAATTTCTTGCTTTCAAACTGCTAAGTTGGCAGGAGCTGGAACTAGAGACGGGAGCTCACTCTGTCATGCGGCACACTCAGGTCTCGAACTGCTGAACTACCGACCTTCCACAGTCTGCAGTTCAGCGTCTTAACCACTTGAGCCACCGCAGCTCCTTTACAATTGTAGATACTGATAAAAGGCCAGGTTTCTTCAATGCATGAACTCCATAGACTTGTATAAATAGATGCATTTTTAATTAAACAAAACACTATGACACAGTTTTTGCACTTAAAGGTGATTTGGTATACAGCTGATTTTGAATAGCTAGTTATTTAGGCATGAATGCATAATGACATAATTAAAGTAACCACCAGTCTTCATTGGAGGAGGAGGAGGAGGAGGAGAAGATTGGATTTATACGCCACCTTTCACTCAGAGTCTCAGAGCATCTTACAAACTCCTTTCCCTTCCCTCCCCACAACAGACGCCCTGTGAGGTAGGTGGGTCTGAAAGAGCTCTTTCCAGAACTGTCCTTGAGAGAACAGCTCTGACAGAACTATGGCTTGCCCAAGGTCATCCAGCAGCTGCAAGTGGAGGAGTGGGGAATTCGCATACTTAACCACTACACCAAACTGGTTCTTATAAATTAGCTCTTTTAAATTATGTACTTTATTTTGAATGATTTAAATAATAATTTATGTCAGTATGGCGATCTGTCCCTCTTCCCTCTCTAACATGGAGGATTTCCTCTCTGTTTTTCCTTCCTTTCTGCCTGAGCAGCCCCTTTTATCTATTTTCTTCTTATCTGAAAATTTATGGCTGTCACATTATTATATTTTGATGTTGACTCAGCCCAGGTACTTGAAGGAGAAGACAAAATTACCTCCTTAACTTATACTTCTGAAAATGGCACATGAGAGACTTTTGAAAGTTCAAAAATAAAGAAAATATTTTATTCAATGTAGAGGGGGAAAGGTCAGGTGAAACCAGGGGTAAAATGTTTGAGGTGAACAAAGAATAACTCTGAGATAACTTAGTGATTTCACAAACTCCAGTTCACATGTTTCTAGCAAGTGAGAGTTTTATGCTCCATCTGCATGGAGTTACATGTAAACCTTCATTTTTATCCAACCAATAATATGTTATTGAGGAAAACCTCACACCAACATCATTCTCCATTGTTTAGAGGTTCTTTGAGCCCTCTAAACAACCAAGAATTATATGGGTGTCAGGCTTTTCCCAATAACTAATTCTGGTTCAAATGATGATATTTCTTTCTATTCTAGAGCCAAAGACTAAAGCTTGAAGCACCCATGAACCACAAACCAAATTGAACCATTTTTTTGTGGTTTGTGCCCATCCCTAACTGAAACTTTAAAGACAGAGGTAAACTGAATGACAAAAATAGATCTTTATGGACAGCTTTTCAATTACTTAAGCTTCTTAGTGAACAGAAGCAGGAACAAAGGCACAATACACAATTTGACTGACAACTGTTTCCCCCTTTTCGGAATTTCTCCTCAAATCATCCAACATATACCTATTTGCTTTGATTGCACCTTCCCAGATACAATTATTTTTTAAAAAAGAATCTTTCCCCTCAACTAAGAAATTTTACATGCCGATTTATTCTCGCTATAATTAAATTGTTTCCAATGACTTTTTATTGTAACAGGATTGCATTATAAACACCAGAAAAATAACAGCTCCCAAGATTACTTATGTGTTATGAATTCTAATAACACTGGACTCTGGCATTTTAGATGATGTATGTAGTGAAAACCAAGGATGAGGGTATCCCCCCCCTGAGCTTTCAAGATTTTAGCAGGTTCTTAGATGATTATGAATTAAGGATTTGAACTGCTGATGGAGACCTTAACCAGATCCTTATGTTGAGACATCCCACAGCAGATGAAATTCTAAAACAGGTAAAGAATGAACACATGAAGGGGTCAGTTGTGTTTAATGAAGTTAATTCAATCAGGCATGCAGCAACATTGTGCTGACCCAGAACATCTGTGTGATTGCACTCATCTGCTCCACCTTCATCAAATGAAGACACCAAACAACATTACTCACTAATTTATAAACAGCTGAACTGCAATGTATTAAAACTTCCTTATTAAACAGAGATCCCTAACAGGCTACCAATGTTAGCAGAACCATCTGGCTAGGAGGTCTGAGAAGTAATGTAACCAAACCTCACTTTCCTTGCCTGCACACAAAAATGTGACAAAATATTATGTTCATTAACACCATTTACCCACACTAATCATTATTCAGGGTCAAATGGGGTTGTCTAACATTAACACTGAGAGAGTTTCCTCTCTGGGCCTGCAGGGACTGGTTTCTCCCCTGTCCACAGATGGCTTATAGTGCTTGCCCATTTAATTAAGTTGTAGCACCAAACCTACACGAATCCTGCAACCCCTTGGCTAAGGCCTGACCAGTCTTGATGAGATCAGACACCCCCCCCCAACTTACACAAGCAGTGCAAAGCAGGTGAAAAAGAACTTCCATTGGCTAATTTGAGAAGAAACCCCCAAATTCCTGTTTTGCGCCATGATAACCAGCTAATCTTATATTAATTTATTAAGGGCAAGCGGGTGGGTTAGCTGTAGCAAGTAAGTGTCTGGCTCAATGTGCCAGAAGGCTATAAATAGTCCCCCCAACTTGTGCTCTGATCAGCTTCCAAAAACCCAGTAATAGGAGTAATTTGTGTCAGCCATCCCGGTTTGTAAATCAGGGTTAGAACAACCCAAGGCCCCCTGCTAAGAAATCAGAACTAGCTTTTTAAAAAGTTATTTATCCATAGAGCTCTTGCTTACATGACAGCCAAAGGAGGTACATTTCTGAATTAATCTGAATCCTTCATTTGCATAGTGGAATCCCTGTTACACAAGAGACAAATTGGGGCAAGTATATGCAAACAGTTTTCTGAAGTTTAGGATAGAGTATTTATCATTTTAAATCCGAGGCTGCCTTGTTCCTAAAAGTCATTCCTGTTGGCATGTGTAAAACCTATGAGAAAGTCTATTTGTTCCATTTCCTAATTCCAGTCAGTGTGGATGAATATGGAAAATCCACCTAGCAACTGGAATTATGCATCCATTGTTTGATTACTTGGATCCATCAGTGACATTCTCACTTCCACTTACAACTGCAGCCCAAGGCCTGAATTTGGGAGCATTTGGGACTGCTGCAGGATGAAGGAGGTGAGAAAATCATGCTTTGTGGGTGGAAATCTTTCCAATCACAGAAAAGATCTGGTGGATACAAGCCAATAAGGCCAATTCTTTCCTGGATGATTTTATGCATGCATATTTAAGTCACTGTCAGGCTACCTCATACATTCTGTTATTTTCTGTCTTCATAAAGAACTGGCCTACTTTATTCATGTATTTCATGTACTTCCAGTTACTTCAAATCAGGAAACTTGAAAGTTTATCTTAGACACATACTTAACATTACAAACCATTTTTTGTCTTTAAACATTGCCTCCATTCCCTGCTGGTGGCCAGTGGAGACTTGTCAACCCCAGAGTTCATTTCGGGGGGGAATGCGGGGGAACGCAGTTCCCCCGGGTGAGGTGCAGGGGGCGGGGCACATGACGAAGCCCCACCCCCCGCTTCCGGCCGCCCCGCTTCCAGCCCTCATTCAGCCAGGAGGAGGCAGGAGAAGAGGGAGGGTAAGTTGCTTCCTCCCTGCCTCTCCCCACCCCTGCCTGCCTGGGGCCAGGGAGGGCCTTGGCGGGGCTTCCTCGCACTTCCGCTGGCCTTGCAGGTCCACCGCCGGGCCCCTGATGTCAGGGGGTGTGGCATATGCTAATGAGTTATGCTAATGAGTTCCCCTAGCTCTTTTTCTATGAAATGACCCCTGGTCAACCCCAACCCAATAATTGTTCAGGCCATTACTTTGAAAAGGTGACAGAGGCAATGAAAACAAACAGGCTAACTAAGTAGAAGATAAAGAGTCAGAGGCCAAATGAGAGGAACTGAAAGCAGACATGAAGTAATGTTTAATAACTATATCAAACAGGACATATTTCTCAGCACAGAAACAATCATCATGTATGAATAATGGTGACAGAGTTTATTCTACCTCACCTAAATCAGCAAAACAAACTTGTATGGTCCATTCTATCTGTTATATTAAGATTGTAATTTCCACATCAGAGAAAAACGAACAAACACGTACAAGGCATCTCTTTGCAGGCTAGTTTTTTTTTAGTAGTTTATTTATCATAGATTCATAGAAGTGAATGTCATTGTTGTGATGAAAGTAAGAATTTATAGGGTTCTGCCTATTAATAAGTAATGAATATGTTGATTTACCTTTTTTGCTGTCCTTGTGAATGTATTTTCATTTCTTTTTAATTCACTTGGATAGTTTTAATTAATATTCATAGAGTTGACCTGAAGTATCCCTCTCCGATATCACTGCCCCATTTACCACATGAAAAGCAGCCCACTCCCTTTTCAACAACTGGGGAGAACGACTGTGAGAAGGGCCAAAATTTTGCCATGCTTAATAATGGCAGTGTCACTGGACCACTGCTGGATGCCATTTATTTCTCCATTTCTTTAACAAAAAATGCCAGAGTGAGGGTGAGAAACACATTAAAAAAAAACAACCTATGGCATCATGGAGATTAAAGAAGCTCAAATACCCATTGATTTGACTAGCAATCTGTTCACCAGTTGATGATCTGTTCCATCTCAACATTATTTTGCACATGTGCATTGTTATGCAACCTTATGGGAGGCATAGTTCTCCCCCACACACACACAGACACACCTCATTTAAGTACCTGACCTGACCATAACCTTGGGTAGAATCATCTCACCTACTATGCAGATGCAAAATCCCAGACAAAGAAGGAGATGAATTTCCATAGCAGTTGTAGTGCAGCTGCAAAAGTGTTCAACAGACATTCAAGGCATCTGGCAGAAGGGGAAAAAAGACTGGAGTTCAGCTCACAGTTAATTGTGGGTAAGTTCAACGTGGTAAGTTTGCCTATTTAACATGTTTCCCATGATGTTCACAACATCTCTAAATGAATCCAGGAATACAAGTAGAGAGGCCATCACTTTCGTGGAAGGTAGCAGGAGTTGACTTAACAGATGACTGCATCTTAAATGGACAGTTAAATGAACTTCCTGACAGTTAGAGGTGTTCCTCAGTGGAACAGGCTTCCTCGGGAGGTGGTGGACTCTCCTTCTTTGGAAGTTTTTAAACAGAGGCTAGATGGCCATCTGAAAGCAATGCTGATTCTGTGAGCTTAGGCAGATCATCAGAGGGAGGGCAGGAAGGGTTGCATCAGTGCAATTGTTCTCCCAGCCAATTTGGCTGGGATCCTGGAGGGGTTTTTTTGCCATCACTAGGGTGGGGGTGGGGGAGGTATCTGTGAATGTCCTGCATTGTGCAGGGGTTTGGACTAGACAACCCTGGAGGTCCCTTCCAACTCTATGATTCTATGATTCTTTGATTCTTTACAGTTGCTGTGAGGTCTCAGGGCCCACCACTGGTTCTGGTCACCTCCCCCCCTTTTGAGTCACAGGTTTAAAGGAATAAGGACATAAGAGAAGCCAATGCTGGATCATGCCAATGACCCATCCAGTCCAACACTCTGTCACACAGTGACCAAAAATACCAGGTGCCATCAGGAGGTCCAGCAGTGGGGCCAGGACACTAGAAGCTTTCCCACTGTTGCCCCCACCAAGCACCAAGAATACAGTGCATCACTCGCCCCTGACTGAGAGTTCCTATCTATACCTTCTGGCTAATAGCCACTGATGGACCTCTGCTCTGCTGTGGTGAATTTTCTTTACTTGTTTAAAATCAATTTCTTTTTTGTTTAAAAATGGGTTTGTTGTAATCCCTCCCCCCAAACCACATCTTTTAAAGGGCGCTGTGAGGGATTTTTACTTGCTTGAAAAAATATTTTGTTGAAATTCAGGGGGGTGACTCCACTTGGGGGGGATTTGAATAGGGTAGCAGGGATGGGCCATGTTTTAATTGAATGGAATGGTTAAGAAATGGATTAACCATGTGGTGGTGGTGGGGAAGCAATTATGAGCCATTTGTATCAAGATTCATTTTTGCATGCACACCAGGGCAGTAAATGTCACACCAAAAGATTCTTGATTCAGTTGGATATATGAGCACACTGGGATTGCTTTTTTGCAGTGTCACATCATAAGAACATAAAAACATAAAAGTAATCATGTTGGATCAGGCCAATGGCACCTCCAGTCCAACACTCTGTATCACATATTGGCCAAAACCCAGGTGCCACCAGGAGGTCCACCAGCAGGGCCAGAAGCCCTCCCACTGTTGCCCCCAAAGCACCAAGATTGCCCCAGACATAGTGTTCCATCTGTATGTTGTGACTAATAGCCACTGATGGACTTCTGCTCCATATATCCACTCCAAATGTGATCTTTTATCTGTTCTAGGCTTACTGCTCATTAATTTCATTGAGTGCCCACGAGTTCTTGTATTGTGAGAAAGGTAGAAAAGTACTTCTTTCTCTACCTTCTCTATCCTATGCATAATTTTGTAAACCTCTATCATTTCATCCCTCAATCATCATTTCTCCAAACTAAACAAACTTAACCTCTTTAACTTTTCTTCATAGGGAAGGCATTCTATCCCCTTAATCATTTTAGTTGCCCTGCTATGCATACAAGGACATTTGTAATACAGAGAAGTGGAAAAGACACAAAAGAAGTGAAGGATCTTAAAGCTGCATCAAGCCATGCATGCACATTACTTAACACATAATCTGGCCATTTAAAAAAAGTTCAGGGAGAAATTCAGGTGTGGAGAATTCTGGAGCACCCCTAGTTAATTTCCTTCTTTTGAAGTATGGAATGTACTGTCTTTCCACACAAGAAAGATTTAGTTCAACTTGTCCTGATCTTTGACTTTCATTTAGCGCTTAACGGAATTGAGGGAGACACCTCAACCTATGCCCACTCAAGCATGCATACTACCAATACAAAAGAACAAATGAGCTGTGCATAGCTTAAATCCTTTCAATGTGTCTGAAGGCTTAAATTAGGTGCATTCTTTTTGTATCAATGTACTTGGCAAGGGGAAGAGGATATTCTGACAACGCTGTCAAGCTTGGGTGATCAGTATATGTTTTAATAGTCCTTGTTAAGATCTGCTAAAGAGGAGAATAAGAAAGAGCAGAAACGTAGAGATACTGTACAGCTGCTGCCTGTTCAGAAAGGCATTTGAAGTTATGCTGTACAGTTTTTAAACATATTTATACACCCAGTGGTCAAATTATTTAAAAATAAGAGATTAAAAAAACATATAGTAGAATAATTCAGGGGTCATTTGGGGGGGACACGGGGGACGCCATCCCCCCGGGTGAGGTGCGGGAGGGCGGGGCCTGGAGCTCCCTGCTGGTGCCCGCTGGAGGTCGCTGCCGACTGTGGGGAGGACACACTTCCGGTGATGTCAGGGGGTGTGGCATATGCTAATGAGTTATGCTAATGAGTCCCCCTAGCTCTTTTTCTACGAAATGACCCCTGGAATAATTTATTTTCCTAAGTGCTGGTTTAACCCCTCTGGAAAGTATGGTTTGAGTCTTTGAAACTAAAAGTAACATTTGGAATGTTTATAACTTTCAGTTTTATTGATCTTTCTGAAACAGAGCCATTGTTGTGTAGTGGTTAGAATAGTGGTCGAATATATGGGAGGCCCATGTTCAAATCCCAACTCTGCCATGGGATGGGTGACCTTGGGCCAGTGATACTCTCTCAGCCATACCTACCTCACAGGGTTGTTATAGGGATAAAATGGAAGAGAGGAGATTGATGTAAGCTGCTTTGGGTCCCCATTGGGGAGAAAGGCAGACTAGAAATTAATTAAATAAATGAGAAGAAAATAATCAACATGAAGAAGTTTTGAACCAACTTTTTATATGTTCTACTGATTTTGATTTTCCTTTACTTTCTGTTTATATATTCTTGTATGGTTGGAAACAGAGTTTTGAATAATGTACCAGCTCAGATAAAGGCCTATGACTCATCATTGTCTCTGTTGTCCTCCTTTAACTCTGATACATACTTTACTTGGTATAAATTCCATTCCCATCTGCTCATCTCAGCTAGCCAATGTGCAGGAAAAAACAAATGCAAGTTCACTGTACTCATAAAATAAGGCTCAGAAAGTCCCTGGTTAGCAGCCAAACCACAGGAGATATAGGACAGAGGACCAAAAGTATGTGTTGATTTGGTCCACTACCAATTTTGTTTCATTGAAAGCACTTTTTTGTCTAGTGCAGGAAAAGCTGTCAGTGACCACTAGCGACCCTTGCTTCTATTTTGCTATTATTTCTTGGTAACAATTTCCTCCAAGACACTTAAGCCTCACCCCAACTCAGCATATGTCTGCCATGCTCAGCTCCTACACAGGTTGCTGTCTTTCTGTGGTTCCACTAACATCATCCAGTCCCTCTAGCTCCTTTGAATTCCCACTGCCTATAAATAAAATAATCAAAACCCCTGCCAAGCCCCTTTATCCCTCCCACTTAACTAACCTTTATTTTGTTCCCATCTATGTCTGAAGATGACTTCTTTGTCTCCTTTCCAATATTACATTTCTTCATGTAGTATCTGGGCAATGAAGGAGGAATGCAAGAAGGGGAAACAAAAGATCCTGGCTTATGTATATATGTGAACTTTTGAACTTTATATGCTTTCAAATTTAGGCCAAAATGCCAGATAGGTCTCCATTATAGTTAAATCGAGGATTGTGGAAGCCTACTAGCTTTTATAAGTGCACACAATTTTGTATCACGTGTTTCACTAGAGCTGTTTTAACGTACCTCAGAAAGTTGTTACTCTAAAACTGGTGTTCCAAACTACTTGCATTGTGTTCAGATCTTCAGGAAATGCATGACTATCACAGCATTGTTGTTCATCCTGTTCCTAGGCACCAGAGAAAGCTTTTGGAAAGTAAACTGTAACAGACAATAAAGGGAGATAGAGCAGCAGTAATGATTAAACAAATGACTAGAACTAGGCTGGTGCCAAACCTTTTGATCTTTTGTGAATGTCACCAGTGTGCTGAAGTCATGGTCAAAACTGAAACATTTATTAAGGCAATCTATTCAATTTATTGCTTTGACTGAATAATGTAAATTGTCACTGTGCATGAGAGATCAGAAAAGACATAGGAGGGTGAAGGCTGTGTTAGAGTGTAGACTGAGCCATGACTTGAAGGTAATTTTGATAGCTTTGTAAAACTAAGGTAGAAAGTAAGAAAGAAAGAACTCCTGCTGCCTGGAAAAAAGGGGCAGATATTTCAGTAGGCAAAGCTGTATATGGATTCCTTTTCTGTGCCATTGTCATGCTGAAACTGGGCTTTAGGCCTGATCTACACATGCTAAAGAAAGAGGGAGAAGAATACTAAAACAAAACAGCAATTCCAGTTCTAACTGTTCCTTTACATACA
>NW_015161406.1:1695425-1695697 GCF_001447785.1 Gekko japonicus
TTCCTTGTTGTGCTAGTTTTCTCTTTTCAGGGAGTTTTTAACCTAGAAAAGCATTCTAAAATGAGAACACCCATGATTTTTCACCGCCACTCTGAATTGGTTCAGGTCATTCTATCCCCTCAGCATTCCACCCCCTTATTTCCCCTTCATTTTCCTACAGATGTAAATCAGGACTTACATTAGGGTTGCCAAATCGGGCCAGGGGGCAGGGAATCCCCCGCTTCCGAGGCCCGATTTCTGGCACGGAGGAATTCCGGCCCGGGGGGAACCCC
>NW_015161406.1:1695853-1695979 GCF_001447785.1 Gekko japonicus
CGGAGCTCCCGGACCCCAGCTCGGCTCCCCCGCTGCAACGGGTGAGTCGAGTTGGCAACCCTAACTTACATGCAATACAATAAGGTGTTAGAATCTTTTTTTTTTTGGCCCCCCGAAGGGGAATTT
>NW_015161406.1:1697597-1706287 GCF_001447785.1 Gekko japonicus
TCTGGGGTCCACTGTTAGCCGAATTGCTTTATTTACAGCAATTGGCAGTTCTATAAATGGGTTCTTGCCAATTTATACCAAGGTCCTGATTCCACCGAGGTTACCAGTAAAGGATTCCGAGGCTGCTGTAGTTAAAATAGATGTCTTTTACTAGAAATATATCTCATACAAACAATACTGATGCACTCACACATTCAATCAAGTTCCTAAGAATTACAGTAGGAAATAAGCACAGTTGCATTAGCAGGTAGGGGTGATGGTGGGCGATACTTATCTGTCTTGCAGCTTGGTTGTTCCAATGAAGAATGGATGGGATGGGATGGAAATCAAAGGGAGTCCATACGACCAGAACCAGCCGGAACATGTGGGTTTCTTGATTGCAGATCAAGAGATCAATAGTAGAGCCAAGGGTTGGGGATAGCAAGGGGGACTCAAGGGGAGTAAAAGCAGACAGGGGTTGTCTTGGGAAAATGCTAGCTAGGAGGAGCCGTGTGACTGGTTCTCTCCTTTTATGGGGGGTCCAAGAGGTGGGTAGTGACTGTGCCAACCTCTTGACCCACCTACCTGTTAGTCCATCCCAAAAACAATCCTATTGGTTGCAAATAGGGAGGGGAGGTTACCTAGGAGCGGTGGCCAATATTGTGAACTAAAACCTTAATCGAAGGATTGGCATCTGAGCAGGTGTGAAATCCAGGTGTCAGGATACTTCCTTGTAGTGCTGATGAAGTTGGCCAGTTCCTTTGATAACCAAATGTCCATCTGGCAGGAAATGCCAGCTCAGGAACAAAGCAGTTACATGGCGATGGGTGATACATGACCAACAAGCAGCTTTGCCATGGTGGCTGTTTCTTCCCAAAGTTGTTGTTTCATTGCTAACAATAATGGAGATTTGTGCTTCTTCACCAGGCTGTGCAACTGTGTTGCTGAAACCTTATTTACATGTAAGGTATGTGCAGGCACCCTCTATGTGTGTCATCACAACAGGTGACCTAAAGTGTACAGTTCTCTGAGCCCGTGTGTATGTGCACAGTCCATTGTGTAGCAATAAGCAATCCATAAAACAAATATCAGGCTTGTTCCCTAACACCACCAAGGGTTTTAGAAAGTGGGTGGGGCAGGTGAGGGCTTCTGATTGGCTGTGCAGATTTTTAAAGAGTGGGTTTGGTAGCAACTGCCACCAAAGCACAGTGGTCTTTACTGTGTGAATGAAGGTAAGTTCTGTGTGTGCAAGAAAATGTTTTAAAGAATATGTTCACTTTAAAAGGCTGTTTGTCAGGCTGCTGCTAATGACACCAGAATAAAGCCAATAAGGAAGAGAATGCCCCTAATGATATGGCTAGGGATGGGGCATAAACCGGCTCATGGACTAAAGCTCATGATGAATTTTGCCTGATTCATAGTTCATGAATTGAAGTTCATGGTGGCTCTGCTGCCATGAACTTTTGCAAACCTTTAGTGCTGTTCATAGCAGTTCATGGCAGCTCTTGAATGGATACATTTTCCAGATAGACTGGCACCACTCCATTAAACTGTTTACAAAACTCCAAGGCAATGGGGGGGCAGAATTCTCCACCCCTGGAATCACCAATAAGAGCTTAACAGGCACTGCCAGCTGTCAATCACAGAGTTTCCTATGGGCTCAGAAGGCTATATATTCAGTCAGCTCAGCTCCCGCCCTCTTTTCTGTTGGCTGGTGACAGTAAGGGAGGCATGGAGTTTGTTAAAAGCAGAGCAGAGTCATTACTTTCTGCTTGTCATCTGCTCACTGGTGCTGGGGTTTGGGTGTAGGTGGGCTCAGGGCTTTGAGCCACCAAGTCTCTCTGCTCATGCTGAGAAGTGAGGCTTAGCTACTCGGTTCCTCAGTTGAGGACCCAGATTTTATACCCCCACCCCTTCTGATTGTGATATGTTCTCTGCTGCTTTTGTGTAGGTGGACTCAGGGCTCTGAGCCAACCAGTCTCTCTGCTCCAGTCAAGCACAGCAGCTTAGCTGGTGGGTTCCTCAGATGAGGGCCCACATTTATAACCCTCCCAGGGCTTGGATGTCAGGGGTGGTCTCAGGGTTCTGAGGCCACACATTTATACAAGCCCCATTTGATTGTGATTGATTTTACCCATGAGGGTGAAAGTGGGTGGAAGTAGTGCTTGTCATGAGGGAAGAAACACTCTACCCATGTACCAGAGGCTCCTGCCCCCAGGCAACAAACCCAGCCTGCCACTCCCAGAGCCCCGCTCCAGCCAGGTATCACCAGGGTCCTCAGCCTTCTTCTCCTGCTCTGTCTGTGGGGCTCTCACAAGAGGAAAAAGAGTTTCTGGCAATGCTCAGACAGCAGCTGCTAAAAGTCTTTGGAGAGGACTCTAACAGGAGTGGTTCAGCATTTCCTCCCCTTCCGCATCCCAGTTCCCTGCTGCTCCTGTTGCCTTAAGTAAACCCCCATCTGGCATCTCCCCACCCAGCACCAGAAAGCAGATGTGCCTCCCACCTACACCAGTTGTGGGCCCCTGTTTCCACACCATCCCCAGTGACCCCTGTGGGGCCGAGTGTCAGGTATGCCATGCCCATATCCAGAAGGGCACAAACAACCAACACCTGTCTTCCTCCATTCTCTGCAGGCATCTGTAAATGGTGCACCCCACTTTATTGCTGTTGGAGGAAGGACTGGTGGACAGTGGGAGGAGGAAAAGGCCCACTCCCTCTCAGCAGGGGCAAGTGGAGGGGGAGCAATAGTCCCCTCCAAGAAAGGCTCCCTGCACACTGGGTGCCATGGTTGGGACCTCAAGGCTAGCCACCCAGGGACACTGACAGTGCTACCAAAAAGGGCAAGGGGGAGGGCTCAACTCAGGAACCCCAGAGCTACAGAGCATGGCCTTGTCTTTGTATCATTGGCCATCAAGCTTAAAGCCCAGAAGGTGGAAATTAGCTGGATGGATGGGCAAAAGCCAGAAGGCTGACTGGATATCACATTTTCCCATGAGGGCATTGGGGCTGCATTACTACTAGGTGGATCACATGGTCAAAGGAAGCATATCTGATTGATCCAACCTCAGGGAAGGGGTTAGCATCAACAGAGAAAGGGCAAGACAGGTGATGAATCACCCTGAATTCACCTGGCGTTTTCTTGGGAACAACCCCTAAAGGAGATAATCTTAAGATTAAGAAAGGGGGGAGTGAAAGGACCAGCCATCCGTCCTTCAGAACATTCCTTGGCTACTTTGCACATAACAATGTTGGTCATATCCCTTGCAGACTTTCCACAGTCAGTGGCCACTCAGGCTGTTGAATATATATAAAATTTATTTAATCTAGGCTAAATGATCACTTCAGCCAAATTGGGTTAACAATTAACAAGAACTATAATCTAAGGACCCAAATGAAACTTAACAGAATTTGTGCAGGCACCTGAGGTCAGAGTTTAAAGAAACCTCTGCAAGCAATAGGTCTAAAGAGAGTGTGCAGCAAACATGTGGATGTCAAATGCACACAAATTCCCACCAAACCCTAGAGACAAGGGCTCATGCCAACAATGGCTGCTGATGCTGCCCAAGCCACACAAGGAAACCACATATAGAAGACTAGCCCCCTGTCATGGGCTGGGCTTGGCTGAGAGGCAGGAGTCACATCCAATCTGAGGTCATTGCCAGGAGAGTCAGAGCAAGGGCCAAATCACAAGTCCGAAAGAGGGGTCATCCGAAGCAGAGGTGAGGAAGCCAGGAATCCGAGCAAGTGTGGGGGGGTCTGTGAGCAGGAGTTGAAGGTGGATGCAAGGTCCACACAGAGGTGACTCGTTACTTCCATGGCAAGTCCAATCCTGAGTGGGAGCTATATAGGCCTCTGGCCGTGCCTCCCTTGGTGGTGCCGCTGCTCCTGCTAGTACGTAGGACTCAGCACTCGCCTTCCCTGCCAGCATGCGTCTTGGCGGCAGGTGGCTAAGTCCCTGCAAAGCTGCTCCCTCAGCCGAACCACCCATGGAGATGAGTCAGGCAGGCTCACTGGTTGCACTTTGAATGTATTCAATAAGCTGCCATTGAATGCATAATGTGTTATGAAAACATCTAATTGAAATGCTATGTTAAGCTTTGTCCTGGGCTAGGATCCAAATACATCCAATCACATTGCTAGCCCAGGAACTACCTAACCAATCACTATCAACAAGCTCCCTGAGCGGGAATGTCCATGATTGGTCCTTATGTATGCAACCTTATTGGTTGGTATTTGTACAGTAAGCGTGGCTACATTCGCCGGGAAAGTTTAAAAGCAGGACAGCTGCAGTGTAAAAGCTGTTCTGGCTATCAGATGTTGATCCGTGTTGGAGTTGTGTTCGAGTTGTGGAATAAAGCTGAATCTTTGCTGAATCACTCTTCGACTACTTTGTTAAGCGAGCGACTTAACAGTACCATACCTCATTGGCTGTTGCAGGACCAGGTGCAGGGTTCACAGGCTCAGGCGCTGGCAGCAGCATGCTGTCAACTCCCGTGGAGTCAGAGGGGCCGGCTTCTGGCTCTGGCTATTCCAGAGCCTCTAGCTGTGCTGCCAACTCAGACGGGGGCCCGGGTAGGAAAATATTGGCCCTGCTGTACATTACCATCTGCCTCTGTGCCACTGGATCCCGAGCCTCTTAAGCTAATGCTGGAGGGATGTGGCTAGCCACCACTGAAGCAAGTTCTGTAATCCCACAGCCCTGGATGGAGCCATCCAGGGTTCTTTTTGTAGCAGGAACTCCTTTGCATATTAGGTGATACACCCCTAATGTAGCCAATCCTCCAAGAGCTTACAGAGCTCTTTTTACAGGGGCTACTGTAAACTCTTGGAGGATTGGCTACATTAGGGGTGTGTCACCTAATATGCAAAGGAGTTCCTGCTACAAAAAGAGCCCTCACTCAGCCATCCAAGATGAAATGGAGACCTGTGCCACTGCAGAAAGGTCTCCAGTGATCAGCTGTTCTGCCTCTGATCAGCTGCTAGTCAGAGCCATTTCACTGGACATGGAGCCTTAGTAATGATGGGGGCTGCTACAAGTCAGCAAAAGTCTGTGAATTGTGCTCAACAACTTCCTGATGCCAGGTCTCCAGTGATCAGCTGTTCTGCCTCTAATCAGCTGCTAGTCAGGGCTATTTCGCTGGACATGTAGCCTTAGTAATGATGGAGGCTGCTACAAGTCAGCAAAAGCCCCTGAATTGTGCTCAACAACTTCCTGATGCCTGTTTTCCTTGTAGCTCTTCGTAAATCCTACATGGAAGTGAAGAGGAAAAGATTAAGCACCCAGACCTTTAAAGTAAACAACAAGGAAGCACTTTAAATATCCATGGGATGGGTGGGCATGGCTCCTGCATCACAAGCCTGCCCTGCACTACCTCCACGCCCCCTCCAAGGGGGCTGGCTCTGGATGATATGGATGGCCAGTCCAGGGGCACCTGCTGGAAGCTGCTGGGATGAGCCTGCAGAATTGTTATGTGGACAGAAGCAGCAGCAGCCACCTGAGCTCCCTCCTAGTCTGGGCTGCAAATGTGGCCATCGGTAAGTCAGAGCCGGTGCTTGTTCCTGGTAGTCCCTCTAAACACTGGTGGGCTGCACCAGGCCGGGGGGGGGGGGGCTCAGCAGGCTACATTGGGAAGACAAGCAGGAAAGTCCTGGTCTGTGAGCTCTTTTCCTCTTGTGATTGTATCCATTTTAGATAATGTGTGGTGGTGATAAATGTTTGACTGGAGTGTACTGTGGACATATATAGGCTTTAGTCAGTTTTTTTTTAAGGCCTAAAACAAGACTGACACACCTGGCTAAATGTCAGTCCTAGTTTGTTGTATTAGATAAGCATCAATAGTCATTCTTTCTGTATATAGGACAGCTTCAAGAGGGAATTAAATAAACATATGGAGCAGAGGTCTATCAGTGGCTATTAGCCGCAAGGTTTAGATAGGAACTCTCAGTCTGGGGCAAGTGATGCTCTGTATTCTTGGTGCTTTGGGGTGGGGCAACAATGGGAGGGCTTCTAGTCCCCTTGCCCCACTGCTGGACCTCCTGATGGCACCTGGTATTTTTAGTCACTGTGTGACAGAGTGTTGGACTGGATGGGGCTTTGGCCCGATCCAACATGTTCTTATGTTCTTATGTTTAGAGTGAGTTTATATGATCTTTTATGACAGGAGATGGAACCACGGGTGTAGCTTTGCAAAGCTCTCTAATGTGAGTATTTGCACTCAAAAACAAAATTATGCTGACTGTGTCATTAACCAGGTGACTTCACTTTGACTACTGCAAGCTTGCTTCTGCATTGAATTTGAGCTTGTAGTTATTAAGAATTACAGGCATATATCAAAGCCAAGGAGCAAGACTTGTACACAAGCCTGTCCCAGCACCATTATAATGACATTTTGAAAAGCTAAGCAGTACAAACAGTCACCCCACTGACTAACATGAAATATTTGGCTGGTAAGATAAATCACTTCTTATGCTTAATTCAATGGTAAATTGCGTCTGAGGAGTACAGTGTGGGAGTCCTAAATGCACACTGAGTACAAAAGTTTTTTTCTGTCACATTGATTCTCTGAAATACAGATAGCATGCCATTTTTAAAAATTTTACAGGGTGTGAAATTCTCATCCCATCACAACATTAATGCCTGTTGGCTAAGGGGAAAAAAATAAACCCTCCTGTTATGCATCATTATCACATCACAATGATGTTAAAGCATATAAAAAGAGATACACCTCTCTGTCTCTCTGTCTCTCTCTCTCTCTCTCTTTGCAGCCAATCCAGCTGTACCTAAAGACAGTAGTTTGAATGCCAATTTCTGGACATGATTTTAAACGAGTTTTTCACAAAGAGCTCTATGGAGGTTTTCCACAGTGAAAAAAAAATGATTTGAATGTTACTCCTGTAAACCAATAAGTTTACAGATTCAGTTCAGTCTAAATCAGCTCTCTCATTATTTCTTTTTTGACATTCTCTTTTAATCCCTTTTGACAGAGAACATCTGACCTCCAGGGCAAGGCTTTTGGAACAAAGTCCTCACTATATCTACTCCTATAAAATAGACTTTTCTCCCAAGTTCTTGAATGTCTCCTTCCCCTCATTTTGAAAGTTTCTGTTATCTCTACATGTTATTGAGGATATATGTCTTTTATCTAGACTTAAGAACAGGAAAAGTATTAATCATATCCCCAGAAGAGCTTAAAAGAAAGCAGCTCAAAGATGACTTTTTTATTTCAAGAGTTGCCTTCTGAACCCTTTGGGTGCAAAAGCTAGGTAGAAATGGAAACAAATAAAACAATAAATTTGATAGATAAGCCAGAGGACTATGAAACTGTGGAGGAAATCGGGCGAAGCCCCGAGTCAAATGCAGCCCCGCAGCCTCGGGTGTGAAATTGACATGTTTGTGTCGGGGCAAACGGCGCTGTGCTGCGAGGCAGCTCTAGTGAGAAATCGCCCCCAGTTTCTATATGGAGGAAGTGCCTCTTTTTTGCTCCCCTCCCCCCATGCTGTCTGCATGGTTTGCTGTGCCCGTTACTGGAGTACATCACTTCTCATCTATAAAATGTTTCTCATGTTTAGGACAATGACTGAAGCTGACAAATATTTTCTAAGTTGTCACATGCAATCACAAAGCTTCTTGGATTGTCTTTAGTTTTTAGTTGAGGACTGTTGCAACAGGTGTTAATGTGGTAGAAATGAGCATGTCAGTTTTCTCACACCTGGGCTGACAAGTGGTAGGAAAATTTGCTTGAGCTTGACATGTAAGCTGACCTCTCCTTGTCTCTCTTTATTTACATCAAGCAGAGGGGCTGCTGCATCAGGGGCTTCTGGGGTGTTCTGTGTATAATGTGAATGTAACATTGTAAAACTTTTTTAAAAACTAAATTGAACACACACAAAACCTTTATTGGCATGAAAGCATAAAACATCATGGAAATACAGGAAAATGCTAAGATGCATCAGTCACTTACACTTGGCTATTCAAGCCTCGTCTTCTGATTGCATAATATAAAAATTTTGCAACAGCCTCCATTATTTCGCAATTAGAATTAAACAGAAAAAAGTGAACAATTGAGTCATCTGAGAACCAGCTCTTACTCTCTAGAAATGGAGTAATAAAATGAGATCGGATATCCCTATAGAGGGGGCAATGAAGTATGGTGTGTGTACTGGATTCTATATCTTTTAGAGAGAAAGGACAAAGTCTGTCTACATATGGTATCTGGCAGTACCTCCCTAAAAGCACCTCTGATGGCAGAACATTAAAGCGTGCAAGCATGTATGCTCTGCAATAATGTGGGGCTGTTAAACTTGACAGATACTTCACAGTAGAGCCCAACCTGCTTGGGGAGCATCTGCTGGCTGCACGTTCCCTAAAGTCTTGCCTTTCGATGTCAAGAAATCTTTGTTTAATAATAGCATAGGCTTGTTTATCTGAAAAGGGGGTTAAATAATCCAGGGATATTCCCATTGTAGAGAGTTTCTCTCCTACATATCTAAGCCATGGAGAGAGATGGGACTTAGTTAACATGTGAGTAATAATATTTTTAGCTTTAGCAAGGAAATGAAGTTTAAGCCAAAACTGAGTTGTTATCAGCCATGCTCTGTTCGATAGAAGCCTTTGATTGGTTTTTAAGCATAAAGCTGCATAAGGAATACAAGAGGGAAGTCCAAGAATTTTCCGCAAGAATCTGGACTGAATTCTTTCCAAGTCCCCATTT
>NW_015161406.1:1706337-1720671 GCF_001447785.1 Gekko japonicus
TGGGGCTGAGAGCGCTCTTGACAGAAACTGCTCTTTTTCAAGAACAGCCCTTATCAGAACTATGGCTTGCCCAAGGTCATCCAGCAGCTGCAAGTAGAGGAGTGGGGAATCAAACCTGGTTCTCCCAGATTAGAGTCCGCACACTTAACCACTACACCAAATACAAGAGGGAAGTCCAAGAATTTTCCGCAAGAATCTGGACTGAATTCTTTCCAAGTCCCCATTTAAGGCTTCAATCCAGATTGGTACTCCGTAGAATAATTGAGCAGCTAATTTGGTATTAAAAACTTTAAGCAGCTAATTTGGCATTAAAAACTTTAAGGGCTGCTGGCACGTACTGGTTACCCCGGTATAATGTTCTCTTATGATTGAATCAAAAGCACCTTTTATCTAGAAAGGCTGCATATACGATGGTGCCTTTTTGCCTCTTATACTTATTAACAAGGTGCATAAGAGTCACACAGTGATTTAGGGTGGATTCCCCTTTACAATAACCTATTTGTTCTTGACCCAGAATTCCTTGTTCTAACATCCAAGATCCAAGTTTGTTAATCAGTTGTCTAGCATAAAGTTTCCCAATAACAGAGAGGAGGCTTATCAGACGGTAATTGGATGGTAACTGATAATTACCCCTTTTAAAGATGGGAACCAGTATTGCATTTGTCCAAGACTCTGGCATTATTCCTGTTCTATCGACTATGGTAAAAAAAAATCTGCCAAGAAGGTGACCCACCAGTCCAGATTTATTTTAACTATTTCAGGTGGAATTGCATCTGGGCCAGGGGCTTTTCTTGGCTTTAACTGTTCAATAAGGGGAATAACCTCCTGTGGTCTCTACATGCCAATAAGGGTTGTCTGTCTGTCTCCTCTGGTCTCACTGGAGGCCATTGGCGAATATCATCTAATCCTGATGCCGTATAGTTAATGGAATTAGTGGCAGTTATGTTATTATCACAGAACAGCTTCAGCAAATAGTCATACCAGTGAACTGGGGGTGATGGCATTAATTTGGACACTCTTCTTTTTATGTTTATCTGACACCAGGGCCCAGAATTTCCTGGAGTTATTTGACAATGTAGCCTGAAGGAGGTTAGCCCATTGTTTCTCAGTGTGCTCTTTATATTTTATCTTAACTATTTGACATAACTAGTTTTTAAAATTGAAATACTCATCTGGAAGGTGGATCCAGTTATATTCCCTAAAAAGGTAGTAAATAGAATGGATTTGGTATTTAATATTATAGCATTCGCTATCAAACCATCCAACTGTATTTTTTTGGTAACAGTAATTTCGAGGCACCAATTGACTTCCAAGGGATTCCAGTAAGTAACTAATAGTTTTATCATAAACCTGAAAAACTTGGGTAACTTCTCCATTTTGACTCAGAGCTACATTGAATTCTACTAAGATGTTAGGATCCAGAAGGTTGGTTACCTTTTCTGCAACAGTAGGAGACCAAACAATTTTAGGCAGTCTATTCATCCCCAGAGATAGAGTGGAGGTAGTGCTTATTGGGCATTTCAGGGGATGCTGCAGTTGAATAGTCAAGGAAAATGGTCACTTTCAAGGTGATCTCCAATCCCAAAACAGTTTATATAGTCTTCTATCAAGGTAGAGATTAGAATATAGTCACTACACTATAGCCTACGCGTGATGCAAAGGTGAATTCGCCTGGATAATCATAAGGGGGCCGACGATTCAAAATGATGAGATCAAACCTAATGCAGAATTGAGCTAGATGCACCCCTGTCTGATTTACATATGTATCTTTGGACAGTCTTGTCTCAGAGAGGCACGTAGGTTTTGGATCATTAGCATCATAGCCCACTCTATTTGCAATATCTATATTGTCTTTCCCTCTTCTAGCATTAAAATCTCCAGCAACTAGCAGGTTGGTGGAAGGGAATCTAAGTTCTATCTGCTCAATGAATGCTGTTATGCAATTCCAATGAAGGGCCATTGTGGATTTATCTGCATCAGGTGGAATATAGACATTTACCACTATTAATGAAGCCTCTTGACAATTAAGCCTAAATGCCTGGGCCGTTTGATCACAATCTTGGAGGGGGGTTATATCTATTTGAAGCTGGTTAGAGCAAAACACTACAATGCCTGCACTACAGCGCCCTCTAGTGTAAGCTTCATAGGCTGCCAGGGAATATGTTTTATAGCCCTAAAAGAAATCAACCCTGACTGTTCCCTGGAAGGCCAGATAATGAAGCTGAAGCTCAAATACTTTGGCCACCAAATGAGAAGGGAGCACTCACTGGAGAAGACCCTGATGCTGGGAAAGATTGAAGGTCAAAGAAGACGGGGACGGCAAAGGATGAGATGGTTAGACAGTGTCATTAAATTGGGCAAAGAAGAGTCCTTAAACAATCAGTTCCACTTTGTTGAGCCAGCTGTTTATTTGGATCTGATGAGACACTAGCCTCTTCCAGAGGCTTCCCTGAGCTAGCAGATGTCATTTCTTGCTTGTCCTCATAACTATATGGGGGGCCGTTCTTCCCAGATAATAGGGTAGAGGATGACTGGGCTGAGGATAGTGGAAGAGGAAGGAGTGGCGTCTGCTGAAAAGGGTTCTGTTCCACCTCCATAAAATCCGTTTCTAGGGAGGAAGGTAATGAGGGGGATAATGATGAGGCTGCAGGCCGGTGTGATAAATTGTATTCTGCTTCTGCAATTTCTGTGGCAAGAGATTTATTGTTCCTAGACCAACACTGTGAAATGAAATAACTTTATTGGACCTCAAGTCTAATTCCTCCTCATACATGCCTTGTTCCTGAGGTTCAAGTGGCCTAGAGTAATCACACGCTGTTACTGCGCCTGTTCCAGGAGATTTTATTTCCTTGGATGATTAAGCTGAAGAGTGTGGGTGAAGGACTCCTTTGCGTTGAGTGGATTGTGGAGAGACTTCATTTGCAGGATGGTTGATATTTTTCCTAAAGCCACACCCTTCTCTCTGCTCCTCCTGATCCAGAGCAAGAGACTTACTCCTGCTTGCTTTACAATTGGAGTGTTCATGGATCCGCAAATGACTTCCTGTGCCTTCCTCCCATTGCAGATTTGAATAAAATAAATTGAAAAGTTGCCATCTTGATAGGTGCTAAGGATCCATTAAAAATCTTCCATTTTTAGGTATTTTTAAAATCTTTTGCAGTCACTGTTTCCCTGATTTTTTTTCTTGTTTCAGAGTCATTCTGTTTTACTTTAAATTCACAGGTGGCCATTGGGGCAAGACATGCTATTGCCCAAGCCTCTTCTACAGCTACGTAAACTGATTGGCTTGGGGTTGTCAATTGTCCCGCATGTGGAGGAATGGCTATGGGCAAGCCTTTAAAAACCTTACTGCCTTCCCCATGCAGTCATTTGAGGTGTGTTGTTGATCCATCCGTACTCCCTAAAGGCAACATGGGATTAGCCTGTCACTTTGGGTCACCTATGATTGGTAAATTAGAAGACCATTTCTTTCTTTCTTTTCCCTGCTTTGTGTTGTCACACAATAAGTAAGCCTGATCTTTGGTCTAGTGAGGCTATAATTATAGATGGAAAGGAAAGGGAGCATTGCTCATGATTAGTAGGACAGATAGGTAAGCATGCTAAGGTATCAGACTTGATGGAAGGCCATTCCTGCAACAGGCCATCATTCATTGTATGGCAGGGTGCCTTGTGAGGGAACACTCTTGGTGCTGACCAGCATCAACTGAACTCTTCATTGCCTATTCAACATGTTGGGGAGAAGGATATGGGTTGAAACTAAGGATGTGCATTGAGGTATTTCTGGTCTGAATATATTTCCCCAAATGCCTTCTTTGTATATATTGGATATGTTCAGGCTTCGGCTTTCTGTCTCTAAAATCGTATACCACTCTGGCAGGTCCTGCCCCCAGAATGGAATGACGGCCCCTGGGAGTAACAGAGGTCTTCTAGGATGGGAATGACAGTCCTCAGCGTGGAATGATAGTCCCAAAATACTTTTGCTAATCCCAGGGATTGTTGTTCCACTCTGGGGGCTGTCATTCCAGTCCCGGAACACTTCTGCTACTCCCAGGGGCTGTCATTCCACTCTGCAACCTGTCATTCGAGTCCAAGAGCACTGATTCTCTTCCTAGGGACCATCATTCCACTCTGGGGGCTGTCATTCCAGTCCCAGAGCACTGAGCCTATTCCCAGGGGCTGTCATTCCACTCTGCAAATTTAGAAGCTGCAGGGATTACATGATTAACATAACTACCCCTCCTATTTTTTATATGTAATTTCTCCTCCTTCAGGGTCCTGATATTTTCCTTTGAATTGTTTTCGGTCCACCATTCCATTCAATTTGCAAAGCATAGTTTTGTAATTAGAGAGAGGAAAGTCCTTTCTGGTGCAGATAGTTGTATTTCAGCAGTCTGAAGATCTTTTGTTGAAGCCAAACGTGTTTTTCAAGTTGAACCTGAAGAACAGAAATTAACCATGCACAGGAATGCAGTCATTTCCCATTAACTTAATTATGTGATTTGTTTTATTAATATTTTGTTCTGAATGTCTGTGTTTTTAAGATGGAGTTTCTACGAAGTATGCTAAGTAGGCAAGGTATATAAAATCCTAGGTGGCATAACTATGAGTTTTCTTTGGGGTCATGGCTTCAAAATGTACTTGTACTCACTTCTAGGATATGAGTTTGAAATGAGAAGAAGATTGCTGCTACTTTGAACTCTGTACATTGCTCAGAAATTGAGTGCACAGCAACTGTTTAGTATTCTGTTCTAGCTCAGAGACTTCAGCGATGCATTTACCAAACGAAGGCATCTGTGATGCCATAATTTAGTAAATTTCAGTACAAAGCATAAGGCAGAAACAAGACTCCTATAAATGAACATCCAGGAAAACTTTCGAAATGTTTCCCTAAAGACTTTTCTGTGTTGTCTTCTTTACTGTCAAATTTGTTACCATTTGTTTGTCTTATGCACATGGTATGTATATTTGCAGATCTTAAAGTGACTATTCTAAAAGTGAATTTAAAAAAGGACACAACAGGAGACCACTGAAATACCACTATAAACACTGGTCAGCTCTGACCTTTAGCCCAGCCCAGCCCAGGGGCATGGCTAGGGGGGTTCCCATGGGTTTTATTTATTTGTTTGTTTGATTGATTTATATCCCGCCCTCCCAGAGGCTCAGGGCGGCTCACATGCAGCAAAGCCGAGTGCAAAATACAATACAGCATATAATAAATAAAACATTTAAAATCACAATAAAACCTTCCAATAATACAGTGCTATACCTATATTAATCATCCAAGATGGGGACAACCCCCCCCCCCAGGTTTGGTGGCCAGCTGTCTCGGTAGCGTTGTCTCCCACTACACTATCTCAAACTTCTGACAGGGCCCGCTTGCCCACGTTCTTATAGGGCAGCCGATGACTTGCCACCTCAGTGGTAGAATAGTGGCGGGGGCGGCTCCTACTCAAATGCCTGGTAAAAGAGCTCCATCTTGCAGACCCTGCGGAACTGCATAAGGTCCTGCAGGACCCAGATCTCCTCTGGGAGCTCATTCCACCAGGTAGGAGCCGCCACTGAAAATGCCCTGGCCCTAGTAGAGGCAAACTTAATCTCTCGGGGGCCTGGCACTCCCAGGAGATGGAGCTTCCCCGATCGTAGTGCTCTTGAGGGAACATACGGGAAGAGACGGTCCTTCAGGTAAGCCGGACCCTGGCCATTCAGGGTTTCCGCGCCCCCCTAAATTTCTGGGGAGCCCCTTCCTAAATCCCACATGGCTCCGCTTCCATAGAGAGTGAGAATGGTCTTTAATGTCACTGGCTTCTCCCTATGATGTCACTGGTCCCCGGATCTTTTAAGGACCTAGCATAGTAACACCTCTGGCCCAGCCCCCACAGAAATTGGGAAGTCTACACCCCTGTTGCTGTCTTGGCTTTAGCCTCTAGTTAGCTAATGACAATGTCATCATACAGCCATGCATCAGTTCAACTCTGGATGGCAGGAAAGAGCTATATATGATTCACATTCTTGCTTTGCCAGGGCTGCAGATTTTGGAGAATACCATATACCAGATCAGGAAGACGGGAGGTCTAAGGAGCTGGATGGAGCTCCAGAGAGAGAATAAGGTATCCAGATTCATTCTCTATGGCAAGCTCTGGAAGTCACTACAATTGTTGGGACATAACTCTTGCTAAATGATCTGAAAACATCATAATCACTTTGGACAACAGCATTAGGTCCCAGAACCTAGGTCCCAGAAGACATGTCTGTCTTAATTAAAGAGAGATTACTGAGGAATTTGCCTACTGCAGCAGATGAAAGTAACCTGGATAAGACTATAAGGATACATACTCCTGCCATTTAAAACATCTAAGTAAATGACACAGAGGAATAATAATTAAACACAACTTCCCACAGCACCCCTTCTCTAGTCCAGTTATCATGCCCTATGCACCTGTTTTAAAGTATGCAAAATGCAGGTCATTGATCTCCCATATCACACATGGTATGGCTCCCAGAAGTGCTTCAGACTTCTCTAGAGGTTACATTCATTCATTCATTCGCTCATTCATCCATTCATCCATCCATTCATTCATTGCATTATGCGCCACTCTCCTCCACTTATGTGTTCTAAGAATACCCTTGTGGGAAAGTGCTGCATAGAATCTCAGGGCCTCAGTTTTTAGTGTCACAGTTAAGTCGTGGAAGATGCAAAGCAAACAAGTTTTGGGGAATATGCTCATGCAGAGTTCATCTGCCTTCTCCGTCACCAATGAGTCACCTCACTCATTTGTGACTAGGGAAGCTGTCAGTAGATATGAACCTACTATTGTTTTCAAATTTAAACAATTAATAATTGGATGCTTGGTGTCTTGGATTCTAGAACAATGTGACAATACATTTGAAAACCAAAGAAATGATTTAAAAATATATCCGATCAGAAATTTGGTTTTGAAACCCCTCCCTACTAAGTGGCTTGTCACTAAGAGAAAGTATGTTAGGAAAAGTACAAATTTTATATATTGAATCTTGACACAATGCTTGGCTATTCACAGAGAGAGAGAGAAGCTGATAAGAAATGTGTCTGTTTTCTGCTAGTGTTGCTAAGAGGGATTTTACTCACTTTGTCATTTCATGTTTTCTTTTTCAGGTTTCCATGGACACACACCTTTGCCTACCACTGAAGAAGGATGAGTATAAATCATTTCTGTCAGAGAGGAGGGCAGTTGTGAATGGTCATATGTTTCTATGGCGACACAAATGTGTTGGCGTACCTTATTATCACACACTTTTGTGAAGCTTTCCCATCTTAGTAAACACAGACAAATGTCTGCTTCCTCTTCCTACATTCCAGGCAGACTTCTTCAGTAATGAGTAGTTGTTCTTCAATAATGATCTACCACAATGTAGAAAAAGTTAAGGACACCTATATTTTGCAAAGGCAAACACTTGTCTCCCACCGATTTAAATAGAATTTATTTAAATTTCTCTGTATTACAGCCAAATCATTGTACTGGAACCCACATCATTATATCATTTTAAAACCATTCAAAATATATGTTTCTGCCAGATATTCCCTCCCTTGAGAAGGAAGCATGTAATAATGGAAATAGTCTAGGACAGTGATCTTCATTGTTGTTCTTTTACATTTCCCTAGGTCTCAAAGTTCCAGATTTTCTGCAGAAACTCTTTCATCCATGTTTTCTTAATAAGAAAAGTTCAGATCAGGAACAGGGTGACTTTAGATCCCATACATTTCTGTCCATTTTTTGATATCTGATATCTGTTTTGCTTTCCAGAAGAATATGTTTCTTCAAGTAAATTGTGATGATTTTTTGACTACAATCATAATTTCACAAGGGATCACTTACTAAATCATTCAGGTGGGGTAGCCGTGTTGGTCTGAAGCAGCAGAACAAAGTTTGAGTCCAGTGGCACCTTCAAGACCAACAAAGTTTTATTCATGGTATAAACTGTCATGTGTAAGCACGTTTCCTCAAATCTGAGGAAGTGTGCTTGCACACAAAAGCGTATACAGTGAATAAAACTTTGTTGATCTTAAAAGTGGCACTGAATTCAAACTTTTTTAATTAAATCATTGTTTTTGCAATTAAGGATTAGTGGCAGAGACAGTCAATATTTAGGGATTTAGTACTTCTAGGGCTTGTTTTTTAAAAAAGCAAATACCATTGAAAGAGAATAATCTTTTGAAATATTAAACTCATAGTTCAAGTTTAGTTTTTAAAATATTTTGATTATTCTAGAGGACCACAAACACAATAATTGATGGAGGAAAGATCTAAGCAAAGAAAAACTGGCATGGGGATATTAGTAAATATTAGTTCATACAAATTGTTATATTGATGGCATTTATAATACAAAGGACCAGAGGTCGATTCGGGGGGATTGCGGGGGATCGCAGTTCCCCCGGGTGAGGTGCAGGGGGGCTGGGCACACGACGAAGCCCCGCCCCCTTCTTCCGGCCTCCCCCTGCTTCCAGCCTCATTCTGTTGCAGAAGGAGGAGGAAGCAGAAGGGTAAGTTGGCGTCCTCCCCCTCTGCCTGGCCGAGGCCACTCCACGTGGCCTCCGCAAGGACTCCCAGCCCCATCCAGAAGCTTCTCCGAGGTAGCTGTGTTAGTCTGTTGCTGCAAAATAGTCCAAAAGTTCAAATAGCACCTTTAAGACTAACAAGTAGCACCTTTAAGACTAACCTTTAAGACTAAGACTAACTGAGTGGTGGGTGTGGCCTTATGACACACTTCTGGTGATGGCAGGGGGTGTGGCCTTATGACACACTTCAGGTGATGTCAGGGGGTGTGGCCTTATGACACACTTCAGGTGATGTCAGGGGGTGTGGCATATGCTAGTGAGTTATGCTAATGAGTTCCTCTAGCTCTTTTTTTACTAAACGATCCCTGCAAAGGACTAAGCAAGTATATCTCTATCATCCTGATCATTGCTGGCAACTTTCCCAATTGCATCAGTATAAAGTAGACATGCCACAAGATTAGACTGAACTGGAGAGACTTTGTAATTGATGAGATATTGTGCCATGAAATATTATTTTACCTATGATTGCTTTTTTGATTATGTACAAGAATGTTTTTAACCAAGGTAATGTCTATTACTGGATAACATTATAATCTGAACCAGAAGGAATCTGAACCAGAACAAATGCACATGAGCAGTAAAAATTACTTTAGAAATTTAATTTCCTTTCTTTGCTTATTGCCATATTTGAAATGCCTAGATGCTCCATATGGCTTACAAACCGTGGCCTAGCCCTATAGTATAGTAAATATATAAAAGCACTTGAACTGGGATGAATTCTTTCTCACTCTCTGAATGATCCTTCCTCTTGAGCAGGGCCATGATGCATGGCTAGGCTCATTTATCTTCTGTTCTTACTTATACATTTATTCCTCCCTTCTGCTTTGTGTTGCCTCCAAGTGATGCTTAGGTAATGCTCAGTCACCAGTGCTCTCTGAGGACAAGAAAAGATGATACCATACGATTAGTGTATTGGTGTATAACAACAGGCAGTTTACAGTGTAAAATAATCCTCATTGATGTCTTCAATGACATAAAACAAGGAAAAGTATTCTTCCAGAACTGGTCTCTACTGACAGAGTCCAGTTCAGCACCTTCTGTTAAGTCTTTAAGAACAAGGAGTGGTTCAGTCCTCATTTGGAAGGTTCAGTGGAACAAAGTACCATCGCACACTCAGACTACTGGCCATGCCTCTTCCTGTGACTATAATTTATGTTCTTTAACAAGTCACATGTAAAGGAATAGATTTCAGGCAGTCACAGCACAGTCTCCCTTCCCTTATAAAACAATGCCAAGAGATGTCAAACATGCATGAAATAGATTTGTTGTTGTTGTTCAGTCGCACAGTCAAGTCCGACTCTTCGCGACCCCATGGACCAGATCCCGCCAGGCCCTCCTGTCCTCTGCCGTCCTCTGAAGTTTGCTCAATTTCATGTTTGTTGCATCAATGACACTGTCTAACCATCTCATCCTTTGCCATCCCCGTCTTCTTTGACCTTCAGTCTTTCCCAGCATCAGGGTCTTCTCCAATGAGTGCTCCCTTCTCATTGGGTGGCCAAAGTATTTGAGCTTCAGTTTCATTATCTGGCCTTCCAGGGAACAGTCAGGGTTGATTTCTTTTAGGATTGACTGATTTGATCTTCTTGCAGTCCGAGGGACTTGCCGTCCAATATATATACACACATTAATGATTCCCACATACTGACTTTACTAGTATGCCACAGGAAGCACTGATTCCATGGGCATTGACCATTCTAAGTAAGAACAACATTTTATCATAGGTCACTGAATTGGAGAAGAGTTGAAATGCTGTTACCTACATTCATCCCCAGTTTTCTAGCACATAGGATGGGCAAACACAAGAGCTTAGTGGGATCTCATCAGCTTGATGAAACAGGCTCATAATCACAGACTAACCACGTACTAGCTGAACTATTATTTTCATATCACTGTCTTCTGGGGTACAAAAGCCATGAATGTGTGTGAGAAAGATGTGTGTGTGCATGTTGTGTGTGGTTGTATAATTCTGCATTAAAACCATGCAGAACTATGGACATATTTATGTTTACAAATATATAGTGAAGGTAGCATTATCTACTAATTGTTTTGGTTGTAACTTTTAGCTAGCAATTTTATTTTTTGGTGTGCAAGCCTAATTATCAACACAAAACAAGTGCCATTTAAATTAAGCATTGTGCAGTTCACCGTGGTCTTCTCAAAGTTACTTTTTAAAGCAAATCAGTTTGTTGTATATAGGAAATGAGCCAGTTCTTTGTAATATCTTTTATACATATATCCCATAAAAAATAGCAAAAAGCCCTTTTTAATGATTTCTGGGCTGATTAGATACCTTCCACATATAAGATTTCCACCCCATATTAAGCTAGTAGATCTGTTACCTCTTCATTTCATAAGCAAATCTCTTGACCACCTGAGCCAGGAGATTGGCATTTTCCCTGTCAAAAGGCTTGCTTGCCATTTGCTAGGGGATCTGAACCTATGTAAAGGAATCCAGTTTATTGTAGCAGTTTTGTGCTAAATTATGGGCTGGGGAGTCTATGGTGGTGGTGGGGATGCTGTGGGCTCTGTCTGGCAGAGCATTTGTACACTCAGTGTTGAATAGTTTCAATGGTATCATCACAGTGTTCCTGCCGCTATTGCGGGCCTTTCATTCATTGAAAATGTGGGGTCAGTATCAGTGAACAGCAATGTAATTGATGGATGGTAATGGTGAGCTGCGGTGGCTCAAGTGGTTAAGACGCTGAACTGCAGGCTGTGGAAGGTCGGTACTTCAGCAGTTCGAGACCCGAGTGTGCCGCAAGACGGAGTGAGCTCCCGTCTCTAGTTCCAGCTCCTGCCAACCTAGCAGTTTGAAAGCAAGAAATTGCAAGTAGATAAATAGGTACCACTTCAGTGGGAAGGTAACAGTGTTCCGTGCACCTTGGTGTCTAGTCATGCCGGCCACATGACCACGGAAACGTCTTCGGACAGCGCTGGCTCTTCGGCTTTGAAACGGAGATGAGCACCGCAACCCTAGAGTCGGACTCGACTGGCTTTCGAGCAAGGGAACCTTTACCTTTACCTTTAATGGTGAGGTTAAGGATGCTACTGAAGTGGCTGTTGGTTTTGCTGTTTTCTATAATTATAATATATCTATATCTAATTTTTATTGTGACTTCAATGTTGCTGCTCAAAAAACATAGAATTTCAGCTAGTTCTATCAGTATAAAAATCTGACATAGGATTGCTCTGCCTAGCGATAAAATATCCTGAGCTACAAGGGAATGACATTCAGCAAAACACGTAAGCTGCTGTAAAAAAAGGAAAGAAACTTACACTGAGCAGTGCACATCGGAGATCTCAGTGTACATCATAAGCTATTATTTGGTGCATGGATCAATAATTTGTTTCAACTTCACCCATGCTATGTTATCATTCTGATGTCCATAGAGACTACATGAATACTAGTATACCATGTCATTTTTCACCAGGTGTTCAAATACTATAACATGCAGAATGGGAAGCATCTTTCATTGACATGCCCTGAATGTAGCAGCATAAACAAGCAATGTGTGTCCCTGAAATTGGTTTATGAGAGTTCATTCAGAGCTGAATTGCAGAGCAAAAGTGAATTTCACCAAAACTGACCAAGCAAAAAATAGGTACAGTAATAGATAATGCTGCGAGTTAAAATTCTTGGTGCCCCCCCTTTAAGTGAAAAGCTATTAACTTTTCTCCTACTCTCCGTTTTGTTATACCAGTTCTATACAAGTTGCATTTTTCTAGCGTGTTGCTCTTACAGATACTTTCCACTAACTCATAGTTAGAAAACAATATATGCTTTAGAAAGACAGTATGAAGAACTGTACAGGCCAACAGTTGCTTAATAGCAGCTTTAGAATGTATTTTTTCTTTCTTTATGACTGCAGGTTGGGCCTGGAACAAAAAGTACAATAGGAAAATGATTTGGACAACAGGCGCTCCTGAGTGTAATTAATTTATTTAAGGTGAAGATGCAGCCTCTTAGAAACAAGAAGATTCTCTGAGAGATGGCTTATTTAGTAGAGACCCAGAATTCTGCCTTCTATCTTGAAGATGATATCTTTTTATAGAGCATTACATAATTCCTAGGAATAAAATTACTGGAGTAGAGATGTGACACATTGCTTTTACTACTTTTTGTGTCTGTCTCATTGTTTCAAATAATTTTTCATGCCATTTCTTTCTCTTCTACCTAGTTTCAGTCAAAAAACTTTTTGTTTAGAACTGCTTTATTCTGCTTTAGTCAGCTATTAAGTCAGAAGCACAAATGCTGCCATCCTCTTTGTTCAAAGTAAATCTCACAGGCCTTGATTGGACTTATTTATTTTTGGATAAATATGCAGAGGAACAGGCTGCCTGTCTTATTGTGGACCATCACAACATTAGAGTGGCCCACATTGTAATATGTCCAGTATTAAATGCACATTTTCATGAAACTCATAGAATAATGGTTCCTTTTATTAAAGAGGAATGCATGAAATGGCATGGATTGGGGGGGCATTTACAAAGTTAAACCCCCTTCAGGTCATTTATGGCCCCCCAAATATTTAAGAGCTCATTACTGCTAGCACAAGCCAAATAATTCATTTTACCAACACACATATGTCAAAGGGCCAAATTTGGGTCAGTGATCCCTCGCCTTGACTTGCAGTCACACAGAACAGTGGAGAACTAAAGTTCCTATGTGCTCTGGGGCTCAGTGCAGCTCAGAAGAATGGCATGAAGGGAGGAGGGGCTTTAGCCTTCTCACCCACACTGTTTTTCTGAACCAAAATGGCCTGTTTGCCTCACTGTACTAACCAATGTGGAGTCTTGCAAGCAAAAATTCTGCTTTGTGAGCTACTGGCATTAAAGTTGTGAGCAAGCGATTTGGCTACTACATAAATTAGTTTCCCCTGGAGCCATCCTTCCTGAGCTAAGACAAAAATGTGTGAGATAGAGGCTAAAAAACTGAGCTAGCTCACACTAATTCAGCTTAGAGGGAACATTGGTACTAATTACAACAGGCGATGCTCTACAGCTCTGAGCAAATTCTGACGTATCACACATATCAACTATTTTAGTCCTAATAGTAGTAACGTAGTTACACCTTTCTAAGCCCATTTCCATTGACTTGGAAAGGTGTACCTAGGATGGCACTGCTGGTAGAGTAAAATGGTCATTTAATAAGTCAGGATTGAGTTCCATAATGTGTATCTTCTGAAGGACCTTAGTGAATTCATCAAATATTAGTGAAGCATGCATTCATAGCACTCCAGCTCACTAGATACTCAAGAAAAGCCTTTAATTCTGGAAACTCTTACCTGTGGCCTAATCCTCACAACCACCCTGTGGATTTGGGTACTATGCAACACAGCATTCTCACTTTAATTTGTTGATTCCTAAGGGTAAAGTGTGAGGGTCATGATTTTATACAGATATGAGCAGGTTCAGGTGTGAAGGTATAAGGTAAACTAGGACTGCAGAAAATTAAGGAGGAAGCAATACAAATGAAATTAAATAATATTAAGGCATGAACCATGGAGACTGTGATATATGTGAGTGGGACAACAATAGCTATGATATATTAAAACAAAGATGGCTGGAATCCAAATAAGCTCTTTTACGGGAAGAAAGGCACATATATAGTAGGGATCTGTTTTCAGGAAAAAAACTAATTAACATTGGATTTGAATCACACCTATTCTTCATTATCTATATATCTAATTCCAACAGGGGGTGGGTTGTGCGGATACTTATTTCTGCCAACAGAGGGCTCA
>NW_015161406.1:1720982-1728684 GCF_001447785.1 Gekko japonicus
GTTTAGGGTCACCAAGTCCCCCCCCCTCAGCCACCGGCAGGGGATTGTGGATAAGATTGCCAGATCCAGGCTGGGAAACTCCTGGAGATTTGCAGGTGGAGCCTGGGGAGGACATGGACCTCAGTGGGGTACAATGTCACAGCGTCCACCCTCCAAAGCATCAATTTTCTCCATGGGAAGTTATCTCTGCAGTCTGGAGATGAGCAGTAATTCCAGGCATCCCCAGGTCCCACCTGGAGGCTGGCATCCCTTGGCAGCACCCTCTGGGTGACTTGATACCACCTGATTTGCATGACTCAATTAGGCCCAGCTGCTTGCTACTGTTCATCAGCAGCCACCCTATGAAAGTCAGTGTGGTGCATCAGATAGAGCTTCCGATTAGGGTTTGCGAGACCCAGGTTCAGATCCCCAACTTGCGGTGGAAGCTGACTGGGTGATTTTAGACCAGTCACATACTTTCAGCCTAGCCAACCTCACAGGATTGTTGTGCAGATAAAAAGGAGGAGAGAATAATGTAAGCTGCTTTGGTCCCCACTGTGGAGAAAGACTGTAATTTTCCTAGGTAGAGGTTGTGGGGGAGGGGTGTGGAGATGGAAAGTTGCAGACAGAGAGGCAGATAAAGGTAGGTTGGCTGTTGGGTGGGAAGGAAATTGTGTTGCCAACTCCAGGTTGGGAAATTCCTGGACATTTGTGGGGTGGAGCCTGGGGAGGGTGGGATTGGAGGAGGGAAGGAACTACAGATCAGTATAATGCCATAGCTGGAGGAGAAAAAGAAAGGGGGGGGCAGAAGGGAGAAAGAGAGTGAGAGAGGTAGAGGGAGACAGGAGGAAGCAAAGGTGTGAGGAATAGGATAACCATCCCACAAATTTCTTGCGGGTCTCCACTTGTAATTAATATAACCTGACTGTGATGCAATAATTTCCAGTATTCTTAACAAATGTTCCAACCATTGTTTTGGCATCTCACTGTCTAATTTCAATACTTCTGCAAAATAGAAGAAGCAGCAAGAGCAGAAAGTGACTCAGCAGCAGCAGAAGAAGAAGAGATTGGATTTATACCCCACCCTTCATTCGGAGTCTCAGAGTGGTTTACAAACTCCTTTCCCTTCCCCTCCCCATAATAGACACCCTGTGAGGTAGGTGGGGCTGAGAGATCTGTGAGAGAAATTGCTCTTTCAAGAACAGCTCTGACAGAACTATGGTTTGCCCACGGTCATCCAGCAGCTGCATGTGGAGGAGTGGAGAATCAAACCCGGTTCTCCCAGATTAAAGTCCATGCACCTAACCACTACACCAAACCCACGCAGATATTAATCTATCACATTTTTATCCCACCTTTCCTCTAAGAAGTTTAGGGAAGTATATACTTTATCCTGACAACAAGCCTGTGAGATGGGTTAAGCTACAAAAGTCGCAGTCCCAAGGTCACTCAGCAAGCTTCATGTATGAATGGGGTTTGAGCCTAGGCCTTCCAACACTTGGTCCAGTGCGTTAAAAGCTAAATGTCTGAAAGAGACATCACCTAACCAGGCTCATCTCAACTGGTATTTCTGTGCACAATGTTTGCATTTATCTCCAGTCAATGTACTTCCTCAAGGATTGCTTTCTGATTGTATACCTGTAAACTACCTGTAAACCGCTCAGAGACCCTTCGGGGTCAGAGCGGTAAATAAATCGAATGTATAAATAAATAAATAAATATAAACAGGGATCCAGTTTGTGTGAGTGAGTTTGCTATCTGAAGTCCCGCCTGCCACCTATTAAGAAGGGTCAAACAACACAAATATACACTGCAAAAACCTTTTATAAGTTAATGTGTTCTATTTGTTCCATCTTATAAAGTGCATTGTGTGTTATTTATAATATTCTAAAACAGGTATATATTCATTACATGCAATATCAACAATAATAATTAGTTTATACAATTCTAATAACTACCAGTCAATTTATGTCCTTTTTACACAATCAACCCAACGGGAGTTTCTAGAATTCTTCACCTACTTCTCTTTGCTTGAAAGTCTTCTAAAGGGGGAAGTTTTCTTTTGTGGTTACATTGATGTTTAAATAGATGTTTGTTGCTGGTCCTACGAGAGGCCCATTAAACAGCTGAAGTTCATAGACAGAGCGCTCCTGTCTATGAACCTTTGGGGATTTTGCGGTCTATATTTGTGTTGTTTGACTCTTCTAACACTGCAGCTCGAGTTTCTACACCTATTAAGAAGGGGCAGAAGCTTCTATGCAGATTGGGAGGGTGGAAAGAGAAGTTTATCCTCCCAATATATCAGTAGAAACGCACCAAATCACATTAGAAATGAATGATCAGTGATGCATAAAAAGCAAGTCTCTACCTGAGAAAGAACTACTAGTTTCGGATCAATGTCTACAGTTTCACATAAAAGTAGCCACACTTGCTCTGACCTGATAGAAATGCCCTGCTTCATACACTATTTGCCAGAGTAGAGAGAAAAAGACAGGTAACCTTCTATTCACATGTCAAGAATGTGGGAGATGGGCTATCCATATTTGAGCAAATAATGGACATGTTGGGTAGAGGGAGATAAATCTTGGCCTCCTCTCATGCTTAAAGTATTTTACTCCTATACAAACTTCAAGATTGGCAGTCCACTGGACTGGGATAGAAAAGCTGAAATCAACCAATCACAGTGAAGTAAGGAGATAGAAGGGTTTGGCTGCCTTATCCACATACTATCTGTTTAGAAACAGACCCCCCACTAAAGGCATTTATTTTCCCTACTTAAGGATGCCTGGAAAGGAGGAAAAACTAATTCACACATCAATTTATGCTTCTTGGTGCCTCATCTGCAAGTGAGAATTTTAATTGTGTATAAAATGGGGTTGCTTTCTCTTATCCACCTAAAATTTGGCAGGCTAGAGAATCCCCTAGGTGATAGATACAGTCTATGAGAATTTCATTCTGGTTGAGTAGGAAAAAAGAAGTTACCATCAGAAATTTGCAGCCTACTTAGATCAATGAGAACAAATAAAGAACGGGAAAAAGTTAAAAGGTATAATGACAGAGAAAGCAAAAAAAGAATGATCCTGCTAATAGATGCTGACAGGATCCTTGGGAGTGTGTGAGCTACCACTTGTTCTTTTGATTCATGTCTGTTATGGCTTTTAAAATCATTCCAGGAAAAGATATTAGAACCTCTGGTTAAAATTCTTAATATCTTGCTGACTGAGGGGGGTATTCCTAGAACTTTCTTTGGATAGGGATAAGGTAGTCAATTATAGACTGGTTTCCAATCCACCTTTTCTGGGGAAGGTGATAGGGCATGTAGTGTCAGAGGAGCATCAGGGATTCCTGGATGATACATCTTCCCTTGACTTATTTCAATCTAGTTTGAGATCTGGCTTAAGAAGCAACACAGCTTTTAGTAGCCCTGGTAGATTATCTTAGTTCAAATGTAGACAGGGGACAGTCATCCGTGTTGATATTGTCATATCTATCAGCAATCTTTGGTACAGTTGACCACAACATCCTTATCTGTTGATTGGAGTACAGGGTTGGTGTTGTCCTCAGGGCTCCATTCTGTCACCCACACTCTTCAATAATTATATGAGGCCATTCTATGACATCATCCAGAGCTCTTTATTTCATTTGTGAAGCCTCCAGATATATCCCTCTCAGCTTTGAACCAGTGTTTTGAGGCTCTGGTCAAGTGGCAAAGGCTGACTGTGCATTGGCTTTTCCCTCCATGGTTTACAAAATCCACATTGGAACAGAAATTTCCCTCTGCATTGCATGCTGGTTTCACTTCTGTTGATTATTGCGTTTTATGGTAGCTTCCATACTCTGTGCCACGTTTGAGGTCTTTGATCTTCGGATTTTATTGTATCTTCTGCATAGATTTATGGCCATTTTATGGCCATTCAGGGGTGACTTTGCAGTCAGTTCGGCATTGCCCCCAAGGTATTTGAATATGTTTGGTCCATTCTGCATCTAGCATTTGCTCCGTTGTTTTACCAAACCCACACTGGAACAGAAAAATATGTTGTTCAAAACAACATTCAAATACCCTGAGACAATGCCATACTGACTGCAGAATCACCCATGAATGGCCACAAAACAGCCATAAATCTATGCAGACAGAACCATAAAAGCAAGAGATCAAAGGAAGTGAAACCAGCATGCAATGTGGAGGCTACCATAAAATCTGACAATCAAAGATAGCGAAAGTGGCATGCAATGTAGAGGGGAATTTCTGTTCCAACGTGGGTTTGGTAAAACAGCAGAGCAAATGCTAGATGCAGAATGGGCCATTTTGAGCTGCACTTTTTCCACCCAGTTGAGAAAATGTGAGGCAAATGCTTCCATCCTTTAGCTAGTAAGTTAGTACTCTATCCTCTTTCTTATCCGGAGTGTACTTCTCAAATAAAGAGAGGAGTATTTCTCTTCTAAACTTGTAACATAGCTATGAGTACCTTTGTAAGCTGAGTAACCTGGTAAAATAATGCTGCTGCATTTGTAGCTTTATTTAAGCACTCTGCTAACTCGTGGCAACTGGATTAACCACATCAGTTAACACACACACACCCCAATTGTGGGTACTGTGGAAGCCAACACTACCCTCCCAGTGCCACATGGCAAAGGTACAAGTGGGTGGGTGAGGAGGAAGAGGCAGAGAGGAGCAAAGGTCATGGCTTGCCCCCTGCACCATCAAAGCTGTACCACTGAAGGTGGACTGGAGAAGAGGATGAGGAGGCAGCTACCATCCACCCACTGACAAGGCAAGTGACTCTGCAAGAAGGCAGGGGAGAAGGACAAGGTGGGGAGGAGCAGGAGCTGTCACTACTCCCACTCCCCTGGTGGCAGCAATAGAGGCAGATGGGCTAGGGAGGAGAAGCAAATGAGAGGAGGCAAGTGGTGGTGGTGGTAGCAGCAGGAGGGGAGGCAGCAAATGGGGCAGCAGCAGGTCACCACTGTAATCAGGAAACCCCATTCCACCCAGGAGTTCCTAATGGACCCCCACTTGTAAATAGATAATACTGAAGAACGAAACTGAAGCAAAAATATCCATGTGCATCCCTTGAACCTCTTTGCAGATATCACTGTAGCCCCCACAAGTGACATCAAAGTGCTGATCCATTTAAAATGTGGCAACCTCATCAGCTACCAGACATGCTGATGCAAAGGCTTCTGTGAGTTTCCCAGCAATACATGCGATTTTCCCAATCCTTTGTTGGCATGAACTAAAAGCATAGAAATGTGCTTCACTTTGATCTCAAAAAAGTATTCACACAACCAAACCAGAAAGATAGAATGATCTTTTACCAGCGTGTCAGAAGCAATTCAAAAGAAACATTTCTGTGGTTCATATGAATGGTTTTCAAACTGTGGTCTGGAGATTCATGGGATTCCTTCACTGAGGAAGCTCAAACCACTCAACAGCAACAGCACACAAGCTTCCTTCAAAGACTGTTTGGATGGGGTGGGAGGAGAAGACATCTTTGACCAGAGGCTGCTTGTAGCTCTCAAGGGCTCTGATCAGCAGATAAATGAGTATGGAAGGCAAAAAGTTTCAAAAACACTGGTTTTATAAACTCTCTTTTTAAATAATAATAATGCTACGCTTCAAAAATACTAAGTCGCCTGAAATCACTAAACATACTTAAAATGCATTCAAGGTCATACAGAGGAAATTACAGAGAATTGTAATTAACTTTGAAGTAATTGGGGAAATACCTTTTACCAGGCTTTGCTGACCCTGGATAGACCCTCATGTGTACTGGGATGAAAGGAATAAGAAAACTATATCCTTATTGATTACTATGACAGAAACAAATTAACTTTTGGATTTCCCCCCCTAAAATTCCATTTAAACTAACATGTGTTGTCTAGACTATTTAGTTAAGGTCACAATAGAGCATTTCATTGTTATGCTAGTTCATTTTTCATCTTATTACTGTGTTTTAAAAAACTCTGTCTTCATCAGTGGGTAAACCAAAGAAGGGGAGGGGAAAAAACCAAACTAAACAAAAAACAATTGTAATGTCCCCCTTTGGTAACCCCAATGGTTGAGAAAATGGGATAGAACAGCAGAATGGTTGAAATGTCTATAAATGTAAACAAACAGATGTCTTTAATTATGCTAAAGAATCCTTCCCCCATCATACAAAAAAGCCTAATGTGTCTAAATTCCACAGTCTTATAAAGTGTAAAAAAATGAAAAAAGCTCTGGAAATCAAGCTGGTTTTAATTCATTGTCAGGTCAGGAATGGTTTGCACTACATATAAAATAAGTGGTTGTACTGGAAATGATCTAAACCCAGGCTTTGTTCCTTTTGTTACTACAATAGGTCAATATAATTTAGATATCTGGTAGCTGGCGCAGAAAAGAAACTTGAAGCTGCTCTGAAAACCTTTTGTTATTCTTGCTGGCTGAATTATTCCTGGCTCTGCCCAAAACTTGCTTCTGTATTAATTTCCTTAGATACAAACATAATACCTATGAAAGAGCAAAGATAACACCGTACAATAATGGGTTAGCTAATATTAGAAGGTGAAGGGTGGACACTACACAGAGAGTCCTATTAATTATTTTAAAGCATTACCAGCCACATCTCAGGTAATTGCACACAAAAGCTTTCTGTGATGTGCTAGCTTTAAAGCACCCTATCAAAAAAAAAAAAAAAAGGTCACTTATCCAGGATGAATAATACGCCAGCCATTCATTGCAACATCAGTGTTTATTTACCAGTCTATTAGTTGGCAAGGAAATTGTTGCCATAATTTGGTGCTTATAATGGGAGAGCTCATATAGTGTGCTGGCTTCACTACCTGGAATATCAAAGGGATTTCTCTCACACACACATTGAATCACATTATTTCCATAAGGAAATCAATGCTGTTTAAAGAAATGTGTAACTTTTGTTTGTTTCTAAGATAAATATCCTACATTTCCAGCTCACAATGTCCTCATACCCACTCTGTACCATTCACACAGCAGCACAACCCCTACATGAACAACACATCAGTTCTGATGAAGACCAGTTGTACAAACCCAGTACTTCACTACCCCAAACTTAGATCATATACATCAATCTATATGCATAATACTACAAAACTAAACATGTCTCATGATACCCGTTGATCAAATCTGTTTCCATCCCATCAGCCCTTCTCACATAAGACAAATCCATTAAACAAAAGAGCGCATATGTTCAAGTTTTGTGTAGGGATGGGCATGAACTGGGAAAATGCAGTTCATTTCGTAGTTTGTGGTGCACCCATGAAATGAACACACTATCACCAACAAAAAAAACTGTTTGTTTGTACTGAACTGGTTAGCTAAGTTCATGAAGCAGTAGGGTGCCCCCCCCAAGTTTTTGCTGCATGCCATTGTAACGTCCAGACATGTTGGCAGCATTGCCGTGTGACTGCCCTCTTCATTTAGCAAAATCCAATTTACAATCATCACATAAGTACTTCAACACCTGCTGTGCCATGGCTTCACCAGTGTGGTTTTGTAATTCCAAAAATGTGATAAATCGTTCAACTGGCTGTCCATCTTGCAAGTATCTGAGCACTATGCTCAGTTGGTCAACATGCGAAAGATCAGGTGTTGAGTCCACAGACAGACTGAAGTACCCAGAAACATTAATTTCATCAATGATGATGGAGTGCACTTTCTTTGCCATTAACTCAGTAAGTTCCTCACATATCATTTTGGACAGGTACA
>NW_015161406.1:1730699-1730845 GCF_001447785.1 Gekko japonicus
CTGAGGGCGCTGCACTGGCTGCCAATAGCGTTCCGGATACGCTTCAAGGTGCTGGTTATGACCTTTAAAGCCCTTTATGGTCTGGGGCCTGTCTACCTGCGGGACCGCCTTTCCCCATACGTTCCCCCAAGAGCACTAAGATCTGA
>NW_015161406.1:1731267-1738130 GCF_001447785.1 Gekko japonicus
GTAATTGTACTCCTCTTCAATTTGTTTTTCCAGTGGCTGTGTCAAGCCTAAGCCTTGTTTCCGATTTAAATATGTCAACATGGTATCTTGGTGAGTTGTACTTTTTTCATGGCTGTCAATTACAGCAGTGTTTCGCCAGTCACTGAATCCCTCATTTCTAGAAAAATGTGTTGACCTTTTGGGCGCAAATAGTTTACAAAAAAACAGTATAATCCTTTTGAAGGAGAGTACAACAGCCATTCTCTCTTGTAGTGTTCACCATTGGCTTTTATTCCAAAAAAATATCTTCTGTGAACAGTATCTCTTTGGATTCCCACTGATGAAATTGCAACACGATTTGTCAAATGGCCCATTGTGGTGCTGACATTCACTGGGTCCACAAGCAACCCAATAAGTCACATCATCACCATTAAATTCATCCCACAACCCTGGGTCCTTAGCTTTGTTCATTTCATCCTTGGTCAGTTCTCTAAACTCCTTAGACAATTCAAAAGCATTTACACATCTTGTTGTGGAAGTAGGTCCAGGTTGTGGCACTTCATCATGTGCAACGTCATCATGAAAATCTGGCCTTACACCAACACTGCATGTTTCTGATGAAATAAATAGATTTGATTCACTTCCAGTCTCTGAAGACTGACACTGGTTTTGATTTGGATCATCTTTCTCTGCAGTTTGTAAGAAGAAATCTGTCAGCTTTCCTGTCTTGGCTACAACAGACAGATTCTTTTGCTCATTCTCTTTTGCACATTTTCTCTTTTGCGCACCACTCAACTGAACATGCTTCATTTTTGACGTTTACATGGGGCTGAAATTAAAAAGGGGCAGAGAGGGTCATTGAAATGACTGTCATGACAACTGAATTTGGCTATGAACCAAATAGGACTAAGCTAAACCATATATATGAAAAAGTACAAATATGTATTAAGGTGTACATGTGTTAAAACTTTCCTGACTAAAAATTTGGCTCCATCATTTTACTTTTAAAGACATGCATTTTACTTTTAAACATAGCCTATGACACTGCGCCTTGCAAAAAAAGAATAAGAAGAAGATAACCCTAGGGTGCACCATGATCAATTTTCACTAGTTTTATAAAAAAAATTTTTTTTACAAATCTTCATTCATTTTTTTTTCTTTTCACCCTTTTCCCAACTTTGTGGTGCCCCCTTTGGCCCTGGTGCCCTAAGCATGTGCTTAGTCTTCTTAATGGTTAATCTGCCCCTGACCTTCCCCCTTTGCTCAGTGGCTGTCATTGGAGCTCTACCTGCTTACCTCCCTTCCATCTTCAGTTTGCTCCTTGCCTAGCTTGCCCCTCTCATTGTCAGTGTAGTGCTTGCTTGTTTGCCCCCTTGTTGGAGCTCTGCCCTTGTTGGAGCTCAGCATGCTGCCTCCCTGCTGTCAGTGCAGTGCTCCCTTGGTTCTGATTCCCCCCATCATCAGTGTTCCCCCATCCCCCTGTCAGCTTGCTGCTCACCTGTCCACTCCCTCCCTCCCTCCTCCACATTCTCACCACCAATAAACTGAGGAAAGAGGAAGAAGCCTCGAATGTAGGGCAGGCTGAGCAGGGGGTAATCTCCATGGTGGGTACAGCTCCTCTTTTGATGGCATGGTAGGCAGTCGTTCCTCTTTCCCACCACACCACCGTTTATCCTGCCCTCACCATTGCTGCACCTGTGCTTGCAAGGTGGAGAGCTATAGCGGGTGCTGCCTACTGTGGCAGCACTGGTAGGAAGGGGTAGAATTTGAGGGCTCCTCTCCCAGCCAGGTAATGTGACAGCTGTGGCTCTCCCTAGCTGGTGCTCTGCCCTCCCACTCTTCTCACTTCACTTGCCAGCTGTTGCCTGCCTGAAGTGCTTCCCCCACATTGCTCCAATGGAGAAGTGTTGCACATGCGCAAATAATGCCCCTTTGTTTTAAGGGAATTTAAACCCCCCATGTATTTTTTTTTTAAGTTTTCAGGTTTTTCTGGTTTAAGTTTTCAGGTTTTTCAGGTTTTTCTAGAGGGTCATCTAAGTTTGCAGAAAAACTTAATTTAGGTAAGTATGCCCCCTATCTGTGGAAATATCTATCTGCACATAGGGGACTGTTGGGAATTAGATATATAGATGAATAAATAAGAAAGGTGTATTGCAGTTATTTTTTACTTGTATTGTATTGAGGGCAGGACATCAAAAGATGGAGTCATCCTCACTTCTACTACAATTGTTGTATCTTTTTTGGCATTGTGTTTCTTCCTTTAATTTGAAGATATGTTATATGCAGGGGAAAGGATTTTAAGAGAGGTTGCAGAAATACAGCAAAATGCACTGAGCCATAAGTGAAGGTAATTTTAGCTACAGCTTCTATTTCTTTTTTCAGCTATCTGTAGCCTACATAATATGGCTTTACATATTATGAGAATGTTAGTGAAAAAATGATAGAAAAAACCAATTAGATGAATAATCTTGATTAGGGGAACTAGAACACCACATAATGATTTCTTGTCATGCTTAAGGATGACATAATGATGAGTCAGTTCAAGTTAGGTTGAATCTTTCAGAAGAAAAGTTGGTAGAGCCAGAGGGTCGTGACAACCTGAATACATTTTTTACCCACCAGCATTCCTCTGGGTGGCTCCAGTTGTTTTACAGGTTTTAGTTTTAGTGTGTTTGAGTTAGAGGGCAAGTACTCTCCTGTGTGAAGAAATGAAGAAAAATTAAATCTCATGTTCCAATACTATCTCATTTAAATAAGATGTAATATACAGTTAAGTGAGAAATTGACTAATTTGAAAGACACATGCCTTATCTCACAAGCACACAGTTTACTTATTTTTCTTTTAACTGCAGAACTATTTCCAATTTTAGTAGCATTTCATGTTAGCGTCTATCAACTGAAAAACATTGTGTTGATCTGTTGAGTTTAATTACTGTCAAACATGATTTTTAAAAATATAGCCTGTCTAGACTGACAAAAGAAAAGAAATGCAATAGATTTCCCCCCCTTTAAGGGAATTTAAGTTAGAACAATTAAACCTTGCACGAGAACTAATCACTGCCACTTGAAATTGCACAAAGAAGTCATATTGTAGTTACAAACTTTATTACTTCCCAATGTACATTTATTTACACAATAATTACCAAAAATTAACATTTGGTTGACTCTTTAATGGCCCAAAGCAAAAGATAGTATACTGTTGTTGTTTTTCTTTGTATTGATAAATCTGTCATCTACCAGTGACTAGCAACCAATTTTCAAACATTCAGAATGTGCAGGACATATTCCATTAAGTTTATAAATTCATTAAAGCTCCTTGGTACCAGATGGCATAATATAAGAAACATTTGAAGTACTCCGTAATTAAAGCTGTTAAACACATAATGGCCTAGCTGTACATTTGACAGTTTGCTATGTACATTTATGCTTAGAAATGTTGTGTAAATAACACTTCCATTTCTAACATCTTGGATTTAGAGGAATTCAGATGAAAATGTACACAACTGTGACACATTTATACTCTAGTTCTTCAATGCAGCATTACTTTATTTTCCTTCTATTTCTGAAGGGCAGGGGCTATAGCTCCATTTCTGACAAGTATTAAAGTACTCACAAGATGATTTATTAAGCACATCAGAATTTGAATTTTCCAGTCAATCACCAACTTTCCAAACAAAGAAACAATTCCATACCTTTCCTGAGAAATACTGGAAGTGCCCTGTCCTGGATAGCCCAGGCTAGCCCCATCTCATCAGATCTCAGAAGCTAAGCAGGGTCGGTCCTGGCTAGTATTTAGAAGGGCAACGTCCAGGGAATACCAGGATCATGACACAGAAACAGGCAATGGCAAACCACCTCTGAAACATCTTTTGCCTTAAAAATAAGTCTAGCTCACCAATGAGTGGTGCATAACCCTAAAAGAGCTAGAACTTAGAGCTGCCAGACAACCTTTGGATCTCCTGGCTATACTACACACAATGCCATACAACAACAACAACAGGAATTGTTTTGGTTATATTAATTTTCTCCTGAGATTTAGTCACAAAACTCAAAATTCAACTAATTTGGGGCTCACTGAAATAACAAGAAAACCAGAGCTGGGAATGAGAAGTCAGAAAGGAGAACGTGTTCTCTGATAGAAAGGCAATGGTCTTTTAAAACTGTGGCAGTCACTTAAGGCCATCTCAGAGACTTATCTTGTAGAGATTGTGCTGTGCCCTTGGTGGTGTTGCTGGCAGTCTAAAAGTCTTCCCCTCATCTCATCTCAGAGGGCCTAACCGTATGTTTATTATACTTTTACCAGGTCTGTCCCCAGGTCCAGTTGAAAAAGGAGTTTTGTGCTAGGAACTCAGTTTTCAGTATGATTTGGATTGAGCCATGGTGTGTAGAGCTAGGAAGTCTTTCTCCCAAGCCATTTTTCTGACATGATATTGTTGGAGAAGTAATGGCATATGACCAATTTGATCAATATAAATATTGGCACAGGGTATGTTTTGTCCATTTGCACTCTAGGGGGAGCTGTAATGTATGCTTTGTAACTCTCTCTATGTGGGGCTGCCCTTGACTCTGCTCCAGAAGTTACAGCTAGGGCAGAACGCGGCAGCACAGGTGTTAACAGTGATGCCTGTGCAGGCTCACATCCACCCAGTGCTACACAAACTGCACTGGCTACCCATTGAATTCCGGATCTGTTCCAAGGTGCTGGTGCTCATCTTTAAAGCCCTATATTGTCAGGGGGCAGCATACCTTCAAGACCACCTCTTCCCATATGAACCCTGTAGGGCACTGAGGTCTTTAACATCTCTTAACTGTCCCGAGCCCCAGAGACATCCAGTTAGCCTCAATCAGGGACAGGGCTTTGTTGACCCTGGCCCCTACCTGGTGGAAGGAGCTCCCATATGAGATCAGGGCCCTGCAAGACGGAGCTCTTCCGCCAGGCCTTTGTTTGAGGTAGCAGACGCCCTTCTCCTCTCATGACCAATCCCCCCCCCATCAGTGGCCTGGGTGCCCAGTGTTGCACCTTAGTTAACCTGATTGACAACTGATCTAACCTGTTTACATGCTATTTATGATTCTATTCTGTTTTTAAAAACGTTATTTTAAAGTGTTGTTTTAATTGTACTATATTAAGTTGTGATGTAAACCGCCCTGAGTCTGCTTGAGGGGAGGTACAGTATATAAATCAAATAAATAAATAAATAAATAAATAAACATTCAAGTGATCAAGTGGAACACTGCCAGGAAGATGAGCAAGTGAAACCATGACTACATGTTAAAGGACAGTCAGGCAACATTCGATGGAACATGTGTACAATGTCATTTATATTTCAGCTCCCAGACCTCATATTACAACCTGACCTGGGGATAGAATGGGAGAAAGTATAATGTGTAGTTAGGGCCTGTCAGTTACAGGAAGCTTCATTTCCTCGGAGCTCATACTGCAATTAACTGTTGTTACTTTTCTACCCCAAATAGCACTTCCATCTGTATACAGGAATATTGTTGCAGGAGAAATAGAATCATTAATTGGTTCATGCTTATGACTACATAGGTGACCAGCAACATGTTTATCCCTCTGTTTTATGCTTCATTCAAAGACATCTGCAGAAATGACTGTGTGTGGGTGGAGGTGGGGGTAAAGTCTATCAATTGCAAATCACTTGAAACAGATCTGTAAATTTAGGATTCCTGGAGGGAGCACCCCCTTTGGGGAGCTGAGAATCTTCTGGAATTTTAAAAAAAATCTTTTAAAATTTATATGCAGGTAATGGTCAAACATGCATAAAAATTAACCATGCACACGTTTAATTTATACCATTCTGTCTTTGAGGTGATCATGAACATCTCTACACATCAACAAAAAGGGCAATATTTAAAAGATTTTGAAAAAAATACATTTAACTATTGTCCTGATGATTCCTTGTTATGCCCTTTCAACAACTGTTAAAACTTACCATGGAGCCTTTTAGTTTTTGGAAGAACAATTCAGTGGCAAATAGCAGCCAAGATGGAGCACAGAACTCCCAGAACACATCTGGCTGACAGCATGGGATGGACACGGGGGAGTGGACGCATGAGGACTTTGGAACATATAGTTCAGCCCTTACTAGACTGTGTCTGGGTTGGTGACGCCAGTTCTCCTCCTTCCATGTCAGAAGTCTCAAATATATTTCATGAAGTTGGGCTTCTAGCCCTAGCAATCTGTTGCCAAGGCTGAGAGCCCAGCTTGATGAAATGTATCTGGGACTTCTGACATGGATGGAGGAGAACTGCTGTCACCGACCCAGACACAGTCTAGCAAGGGCTTAACTGTATTGTTAACTATATGAATGGCAAGTAGTATCTTTGGTTCAGCATGTATGATTTCTGCGCCTTTGCTTTTACAGGTTATGAATGTAGTCCTGCACTGAGCCGAAGAAGCACATAAGCAAGAACTAAATAAAGATCCTAAATAATGATCTTTTAAAGAAGAAATGAAGAAACAAATGTGAAAGAGATTGTGGGGCAATTATCTGAAGGATGAGAAAGTCTTGGCATGCAAAGTCAGTTTCTCACTGGTGGTAGCCAAGTCGATAGGCATATCCCATGTTCCTTATTTTTTCATGTTACCATCCAGGGCTGGGGCTACACCTGTGGGTGTCCCTCCATGTTCTCTTTCCTGACTCTAGTTGTAGAAGCCTTCATCTATATACACAGGTGTCTACCCACAGGTGATATCTCAGACAAGAAGGGGGAGGGGGGAGTGTATAGGGCCAAAAACTGGGAGAACAGATCAAATGGCAAGGAAGGAAGGAAGGAAGGAAGGAAGGAAGGAAGGAAGGAAGGAAGGAAGGAAGGAAGGAAGGTTGATATGTTGCCTGCTCCTGCAGGGCAAGTGTTATACA
>NW_015161406.1:1738142-1740617 GCF_001447785.1 Gekko japonicus
GAAGGAAGGAAGGAAGGAAGGAAGGAAGGAAGGAAGGAAGGAAGGAAGGAAGGAAGATATGTTGCCTGCTCCTGCAGGGCAAGTGTAATACAGAATAGGAGAGGCTAAACTTCAGAGTTCTAGTGGTAGAAGAGAATCTTGGTCAAGAATTGACTAAATTGGGTTATTGCTATTTCTACAAGTTGTGGGAACAAGGTTTCTTGTTACTTGAGTCACTCTGATTGGAGGCACTAATGGGAAAGTAGGTAACTTTTGTTTCCATACAGGTTGAGTACTTAACTGGTTTACCAGTCAGGTCTTTGCGTTATTCTGGGTGTTCTTTGAGTAGATTGGAAAGTCAGGTTACTCTCCTTTAGGCAACAGACCTTCATTCTGGTCTTAGCACCTCAATCACAACTTTGAGAATGCAGACTGGAATTCAGTTATGTTCCTTTGACTGATATATGAACTCTAAGTGTGCAGATTCTAATCTGGGAGAACCATTTTTGATTCCCCACTCCTCCACTTGCAGCTGCTGGATGACCCTGGGCAAGCCATAGTTCTGTAAGAGCTGTTCTTGAAAGAGCAATTCTCAAAAGAGCTCTCACAGCCCCACCTACCTCACAGGATGTCTGTTGTGGGAAGGGGAAGGGAAAGGAGTTTGTAAGCTGCTCTGAGACTCCGAGTGAAGGGTGGGGTATAAATCCAATCTCTTCCCTTCTTCTATGGCTCATCATTACATCATTAGTTGTTTATCTTACAAGTCTTCAAGCCAATTAGAGCATTCTTAAGAACTGTGCTTTCTTTCCAGTCTAATGAGGAGGTATTTGAATATGTAAAAAAAGGCTAAAAGGAGATCTTCTAATTAGGATCATGTTACGTATTTACAGTGTCCACCAAGTTAGCTCAAAGGGAAAAGGTGTCAAATTAAAGACCTTAAAAACATTCCAAAGCCTCTGCCTGATTTGATTTATTTTAAGAATGTGAAAAAGGAACAATTGTGATTGCATTATTAGTATGTACATGCATACTTAGAATTCAGGCTATTTTTGTAAAGCATAATCTGTAACCCAGTTTGGTTGAACAGCAGTGAAGTAAATGTGCCAGTGAAACTAGTGGGATTCTGACCTATTTCACAAGCACCTCTCCCCTGCTGAGTATCTGTTGCAGACATAAATGTTTTTATAAATGTGTATAAGCTTTATATAAAATTGACCATTCAAAAAAGTAGATTTACAGCTGCAATGGAATCTTCTCTTTTTTAAGGTACCTGCAAACAGATGTGTTCTACAAAAAGCATATTTTATTTTTTCATTCACCATTTTTTTCCTAAAAGCAGTGCATATCTCTCTATATAATAATTCTGTTTTGGTTGTGGACTCTCCTGAACATTCCACATGCTCCCAAATCAGTTGACTCCCTGATCTGTCACTCAGAAGCATTCTTAAGAACTGTGCTTTCTTTCCAGTCTAATGAGGAGGTATTTGAATATGTAAAAGAAGACTAAAAGGAGATCTTCTAATTAGGATCATGTTACGTATTTACAGTGTCCACCAAGTTAGCTCAAAGGGAAAAGGTGTCAAATTAAAGACCTTAAAAACATTCCAAAGCCTCTGCCTGATTTGATTTATTTTAAGAATGTGAAAAAGGAACAATTGTGATCTACATGCATACTTAGAATTCAGGCTATTTTTGTAAAGCATAATCTGTAACCCAGTTTGGTTGAACAGCAGTGAAGTAAAAGTGCCAGTGAAACCAGTGAGATTTTGACCTATTTCACAAGCACCTTTCCCCTGCTGAGTATCTGTTGCAGACATAAACGTTTTTATAAATGTGTGTAAGCTTTATATAAAATTATGACCATTCAAAAAAGTAGATTTACAGATGCAATGGAATCTTCTCTTTTTTATGGTACCTGCAAACAGATGTGTTCTACAAAAAGCATATTTTATTTTTTTCATTCACCATTTTTTCCTAAAAGCAGTGCATATCTCTCTATATAATAATTCTGTTTTGGTTGTGGACTCTCCTGAACATTCCACATGCTCCCAAATCAGTTGACTCCCTGATCTGTCACTCAGAAGCTGTCCCTATCCACTGGCTGCATTGCCTGAGTCTCACCTCCAATATTCTAAACAGTTTGCAGTTCCTCTGCCCCCAGTAGCCAGTCAGAACACAGAGGTCATTTGCATATATGGCCTATTGACCTTTGCCTCTAACATTCTAGTTGTTGCTAGTCATTGAATGTGTCCTGAGGTAAAACACATATCCCAATTTTCCCTTAAATGGTTACTGGAGTTGCCAAAATACATATCCCAATCTTCTCTTAAATGGTCACTGGAGTTGCCAATCTCCCTGTGGGGCCTGGAGATCTCAAAAAAATCACCGTGTTCCCCAGCCACAGCACATCATTTCCCCTACAGAAAAGTTTCCAGCTATTACAATGGCTGCTTTGGGCAGTGGACTTTATGGCATTATACCCTGCTGAAGTCCCTC
>NW_015161406.1:1741081-1755309 GCF_001447785.1 Gekko japonicus
TTCTGCCTAACCTACCTTGCAGGGTTGCTGTACAGATCACAAAGCAGAAAAGGAGAATGAAGTAAGCTGCTTTGCTCCCCACTAACAAGAAAGACAGAACTTTGCCTAGGAAAAGGCTGCTGAGAGGGGACGAAAAGTTGCCAACTTTAGGTACGGAAATTCCTGGAGATTTCAGGTTTGGAGCCTGGGGAGGGTGAGGTTTGAGGAGGGGTGGGACTTCAGACAGGTACACTGCCACAGACATCACACTCCGAAACTATCAAATGTGTCCAGGGCCACAGACAACAATTACTCTCTACTACCATAAGGTATGCTGTTCTTCACTCCCATATTAGTTCTTTACACTGCAAAACACTACTCTGTATTTACTCTGCCTGCAAGAAACAAAGTCATTGACCCCACCCTCTTTCTAAAGCTCATTGTATTTTTCCCCTACAATGGGCCTTATTCCTAGTTTGGGAATAATTTTTTTTTACAATCTAACCTCCCATCCCTATCTGGAAGCCTCCCTTTGGTCATAGCATAGGCTCCTTGTCTTTTGCTAGGGCCTTGGGGTTTCACTAGCTAAACTTAGATAAACCATTACTTCTCAGCCCCATTCCATAATCTGTGAGAGAGGAGGTGTAGCACTGGCCTATTTTACAAGGCTGTTGTAAGATGCACTGAAAGCACTGTATTAATCACAGCCCCTGGCACCCCAGGAGGATTGGGGGGGGGACAGGTGTGCCAGCATCATACTGGTATGCAGCATCACTTCCAGTGAAAACCAGAAGTGACATCAGGGGTGCCCCCAAGATCACAATGTTTTTGATGGAAGTGATGTCACGTCCTGGTGCAATAGCAACATGCCTGCCCCATTTCCCCCTTTGAGGCTCTGGTAGGCAATGAACGGGATTGCCAGGAGGTCTCCCACCATAAAAGGAGGCCTGGCATCTCTCTCTCTTTTTGCTGTCAAGTCACAGCTGACAAGGTGGGGTGGGGCTTCGGGCGCGATCGCAACGGAGGCTCCGTGAACGGTCTCCCGGTTACCCTCGCCTCTTTCCCCACCGAAACGCCCAAAATCGAGAGTATTTCCCCGAAACAAAAAGCAGAACTAACACCTAAAGCCTTACTGCATCAAGAGGCTGCTCCCGAAATTGTGGATGTAGCCTTTTAAGCCAAAAAGCGACCGTGTTAAAAATCGGGCCTGCGAATTCAAAATGGCGGCCGGAATGCAAACGAGCGCACAAAATAATGAACTGCTCACCAAGCAAGATTTAATAGACAGCTTCCAGTTAATAAAAACAGAAATTAAAGCAGAAATCCAAGAATCAGTTAAAATAGCACTGAAACCAATCACAGACCAAATAGAGGCTCTGCAAACCTCCATACAAAACGTTGCTCTGACTGCTGATGCAGCTCTTGAAGCTGCAACAGCTACTAATGATGATACTAGAGACTTACAAGAAGCAGAAGCCTGGTCCTGAGAATGAATATTATACTTGGAACATCACACTCGAGAGAAGTTGATAAAACTTAGAGGGTTCTGAGAATGCAGAGAAGGAGGAAAATCCTATCTCCTTCCTAACGCAGTGGATGACTGCTGCACTGAATCTTGAAGCTGCTGAAGCACCCAGAATATTGAGAGCATACAGATTGGGTGTGAAGACCTCTAAGGAAAGCAAAGGACCTAGAGACTTTCTTGTAGAACTTGAAAACATCTCACAAAAATTTGCCGTCCTCAAACAAGCCAAGTCAGCAACCAACCTGGATTTCAATGGTACTCGCATCGCGATATTCCCAGATGTGGCACCTGAAGCCCTAGATATCAGGAGATCCCTGAAACAGATCACGACATGCCTCAACGAAGTGAACATAAAATATAGATGGCTTCCAACAGGAGCACTACAGGTTCGGAAAAACGGATCCACTCAGGCAATCAACTTGGATGAAGGGGAGAGCCTGCTGCTGGCACTGGGCCTTAATCCCATCACTGAGATGGAAACCGAGCAACAGATATCACAGAAGAGATCCTGACAAGCAACCCCGCAAAGATGGAGGAAAATGACGACAAGGAGAAGAATTTCATATGATCACTAAAGCTTCCAACTTGGACATTCCGGTTAAACAAGTATATGCAAAATTTGCAATTAAAGGCTATAGTTAACATGTTAAAGTTCTAAAACAGTTAAAAAGAGTTAATTGTTAACAGCAGGGAATACTCAAAGTATGTTACTATGTCGGGGAGGAGAGGGGGGGTTGACCTACAGAACGTTCATTACCCCTTGATATGCTTACTGTTATTTTATGGCAATGTATAGGCTGGTTTGTTGTGATTCTGGTTAGAAAGCCCTTAAGGCTTGGGGAAGAGCGAGTGCTCATCCCCCCAGAATACAACCAGAGGGAGGGGGGTGGGGGGGAGGGAAATTCACTAAAGCTTTACATGGGGCGATAAGCAAACAGGCTTCCATACAGGCGTCGAATGTTTTGTTCCGGATTACAATTTTACATGGTATTTGTGTGCCTTTTGCGCAACTTCTCCACTGGAAACTGTTACAAAAGTTAGTTCATCCAACAACTTCATTATTTAAGTTCTCAAAGCGGGGACTGGAAGCCGAAGTAGCCCTTAGACACATCATGCAAGGGGAGGGAGTGAGAAGGGACAAAGGGGAATGTGAAGGGTTAGCTAGGAAACCATTTTACTTTTTGATACCAAAATATGTTGTAAACCAATTTAAGATATATGCAACCCAGAAAGGGCAGTTAAGGAAGGTTTTGCAATTTATAGGGAGAACAGATGCATTTGAGGGGTATAGATTGAAATTTGCTTGTGGAAAAGATTCACTCATTTTTGAAGAAAGTGAACTACTCGATGAACGTCAGGTTAATAAAAGTCACAGCTGACAAGGTGACCCGATGGGGTTTTCAATGTAAGAAACATTCAGAGGTGGCTTAACATTGCTTGCCTCCACAACCCTGGTATTCTTTGGTGTTCTCCCAACTACTGATTAGGGCTGAGATCTGGCTAGCCTGGACTATCCAGGTCAGGGCACCTGTTCTGTTAGCCAGCTTTGAATGTCATCATAATTGATAATGTATTTCATTGTCGAAATGCTATTTTGTTATTTAGTCCAATCAGCTTCCTGTTTCGTTTGTCATTGTGTGAATGAAGATTTAGAACTATTATAACATGAAGGTTAGCCTGAGCTATCCAGGTCATGTTGCCATGAAGCCATCTCAGATGGCATTATTAAGGACTATTGGACTATCACTGCCCTACTGGACTGTGAAGAAATGTGTGCGCCAGAGCAATGAACAGAGCTGTGGTCCTATGTGAAGTGCCTAATGTTGGACTATGAACTGCACACTGTGGCCAAGGGAAGCCTTGTGCCCAAGAAGCATGCCAAGCCAGACCTGGACCTGGAACTACAGAAGTCTCTGCCCCTGCAGCCCAGCATCAGCACAAGGACCGTGATGCACACCTGCTGCACTGGACTCCGTGAACACAGACAGCTGCAGACCAGAGAGAGAATCCATGTTCTGACAGAAGACCAGTGTTCCTGTACAAAAACCACAAAGAGATCTCTCCTCCATTACGTCACACATTCCTCTCCCCCCTCCCAAGTCATTCTCCAATCAAGACTGTTGCCCAGCTAAAGACAATAGCAGTGATTAAGCCTTCCTGCCACCTATCCAGATAACGCCTCTGCCAAGCATCGGATTGTTAATGTGAAGCATCGAACCTGTAATGTGATTGGATCCCTCCACCCTCTCCTTTGTCTTACCCCCTTCATTTGGCCACCAAATGAGAAGGGAGCACTCACTGGAGAAGACCCTGATGCTGGGAAAGATTGAAGGTCAAAGAAGACGGGGACGGCAAAGGATGAGATGGTTAGACAGTGTCATAGATGCAACGAACATGAAATTGAGCAAACTTCAGAGGATGGCGGAAGACAGGAAGGCCTGGCGAGATCTTGTCCATGGGGTCGTGAAGAGTCAGACTCGACTGTGCGACTGAACAACAACAACAACTTCCCCAAGAGGTGTCACTCCCTGCCGACCATCATGTCTAAATTGCCCAACCATTGTTTCTTTTGTATTACTCTTCCCTAGCATTGTTTTAGTTTCAAACTTCCTGGGAACCTGTGACCACCTGGCCATAGCCTCAGGTCACAATTTGGCTACATAAGGAGAGCCTTGTGCCTTTGGTCTCTCTCTTGTGCTTGAGCTTCCTACTCCCACCCCACCATTAGGTTCCATCCCTGATCAGTTTGGAATCACTCCACATGTATCACTGGCCAGTGCACGATCCATTCCCTAGTTCTTCTTTCCCTTCCTTATCTGCTGCAAGGTCTACTCATCTCGCCAGACAGGTAACGTATCACCCACCAACGATATTCCTGCTAACGCAAACATCATTATCTTTTCAACCCTAATTTCCTAGCTCTGTATGGTGTGTATGTATGCTTGCTTATTATTGTATGCTTCAGTGTTATTAAGTAAAAGACCAATTATTCCAACAACTTAGCCTTCTTGTCTATTCACAGGCTCTGGGAATTCTGACTCTGGTATACAAAGATTATGATCCTATATTTTATGGCTATAGCCATGCAATATTCATATTTCCCTCAAGCTTATTAATGAAATAAGGCAATTTGTCTAACAGTCTGGACTGGCATCTCTAGGGAGTACCTATATCTACTTAGAAGACACATATAATAATGATTACAGATCTTTTGAAATTATTAATTGAACAACAGCAATTTGTTTCTTACAGTGCAACCCTATGCAGAATTACTCTAATCTAAACCCATTGAAATCAGTTAGTTTCACCCTGAAGAATATCTTTCTGTGTTAGATTTGAGCCAGGAATAAAGACTTCCATAAAGACTTATGGGGGGGGGGATCAGTTTTTACTATAAGACTAACAGTGTAGTTGCAATCAGTAGTTGTATACAAATAACAATAAAAACAGTAATTTGAAAGCCAGTTTGGCATGGTAAGATCTTTCTTTTTCATAGTACCATAATGGCTACTTCCCCCTAGTGGCCCGAATGAGTAATTGTTACTCTGTCCCCTTAAATTGTGTTCAGGTTAACGGGACAAAAAATTAAGCTAACCTAAGTCAAGGGTTACATTTTCATTTTTTAAAATTGTATTTATGGAACTGATTAGAGAAATAGGTGAAACCTCCTTTAGTGCAGATGCTGCTGACCTCCTTCACATTCCAGCTTTTGGTAGCATAAGGGCAGTAGAGTGTACTCAATTATTGTTTTGGTACCAGTCTGGATCCCAGCAAGAACTGAAAAAGAACTGCTGGGACTTCTCTAAAAGGAAAATAAATGTGTTTCACTGATATAAAACTAAGCAAGACTAATGTTTATTAGAATAAAATCTGTTTTAGATTGCTCACAGTGTTTATGTGGTTTATTTGTATGGAATATTTATGAAAAGTACTGGGTTCGCCGCATGGAGGACTCGGACGACGACATGAGTTGCACACGTTTATTGTACTTAACACGAGACTAACTAATGGCTCGACAAGGCCAACTATACACGTACCCACCTACCACCCCCTAGTCCCGTTGGAGGGTTTGAATTTCCCACCAAAGTGGCTACTGGTTGGTGCTGGGGGAACTAGGATCCTATATTCCTATTGTGGCGGTCTAGTGGCGGTCCGCGTACATAACACTCCTCCCCCCACAGTTTAGACCCTACCTATGTAACATAGTCCTGCAAGTAGGCGGGGGGCCGGCGCTCACGGAGGGAATGCCTGGGGGCCAGCACTGGTTCACTAACCACTGGTTTCTGTTGACTAGCTGTGCCCTGTGGTTGTGGTGCCAGTTGTGGTGTCTGCTGCTGTGCTGCTGGCTCGGTTACTTCCGGAAGTGTTCCGTTCGGCATGGCCTCCTTGCTGCTCTGGGCTTGGACGCCGGGTTCCTGAATTGGTGTCTCCTCTTCTGTCGTTAACTGGGTTTTTTTTTTCATCTTTAAGGTGCTACTGGACTCTTACTCTTTTCTACTGCTACAGACACTCTAACACAGCTACCTATCTTCATCTGTCTCACTGATAGGGTTGCCATCCCCCCCTAGTTTGGCAGGGGTCCCCCGCTTTTTTGCGGCTTCTACCCGCAGCCGGCCAGCTGGCCGCCGGGGGAAGCCCCACCCCCAAGCCCCAACACCCACTGCCACTCCTCTCCCTTCTCTCTTGAGAGAGAGGAGGGAGAGGGGTCGCTGCGGGCCACGTGCCGGATCTCATCGGGCGCACGGAAACACCAGCTCCCTGCACTCAAAGGGGACCCTTTAACTGCAGGGATCACTTTAACTGCAGGGAGTCAGCATTTGCGTGCCCCTGATATCCACAGAGGTCGGGCGCACGGGGAACCGCTGGCTCCCTGCAGTTAAAGGGCCCCTTTAACTGCAGGGAGCCGGCACGCTGGAAGAGTGGGCGGGCAGGGGTGAAGTCCCCAACTAACTAACTAAATAAATAAATGTGATGTCATCACATCGGGGATGCCCCGCCCCCTCCAGGAACACCCCCCAAAGTCCCCCACTGGGGGTGAAGATGGTACTAGGCAACAGGGCTGGATCACTCACTAGACAAACTAGGCATTCACCTAGAGTGAGGGCCGGCCCTAGGGGCACCAAACAGGACCCCCACACACCCTGCCAAAGCCCCCAATCCCCCGCCAAAATCTCCCTGGCTAGTGGCTTCTCTGACTGGGCGACTGCCGGTGCCACCAGCGCCGCCACCGCCTCTGAGTTCTGACTGGGCCTGGGCACTGCCCAAATTGCACACAGCAGCCCCACCCCCACAAAAAGCCCACATGCCACCCAGAAGAAGCCCTGCTTCCCGCCTCACACCTCCCCTCAGCGCCCTGGCCACGAGACTGGTCTGGGTGGGAGCGCCCTGGGGAAGGAGGCTAGCCTCTTCTCTCTGCACATGCTCGGGGACCTCAGAGCTGGACTGCCCGGCTGGGGGGGCTCTCTGCATCTTCAGCCCTTTGACTACCCCAGTGAGGGCTTGTTTCTGCATGGAGGGAGGGGGGCCCTGGGGTTTTTGAATTCTGCAGGGGGGCTGGGGGGGGGGGGAGGAAAGCACCTGAGCAAACGAAGAAAGGTGAAGGAGAGGATGACCAGACTTGGGGCGGGAGGAAGGTATTGTCAACAGCTGCCTCTGTCTGCGCCCCCCCTGCCAATGCACAAAAACACCCCGCTAGGAGGGGGGGGAGTCCGGGAGCTGCCGCCGCCACTTCGACAACAACAACAACACCCCCCTCCCCAGCCAAGCATGGACAAAACTCTCTCCTTGGCCAGGAGACCCAGCTGACTCCATCTGTTGGAAGCGGCTCTCTGCTTCTGGGGGGCAGAAGGAAAGGTAAGCGAGAGGTGAGGTTGCAGGCGCGCTCTCCCCGCCACAGAAAAGAAGAGACGCTTTGATTTGCAAATCGCGCCCATGTGTTAAAGGGGGGGAGGTGGCAAGTGGGAGGTGGTGGCAAGCTTTTTATGGCATAGAGAGAGGGGGTGTTTATAATTTGCTGGGGGGAGAGAAGGGAACAGAACAGCTTCCCCCTTGAGTCCCTGGCTTGCCATTTATTTTTTTCAGGGGGGACTTCCTTGTCTCCAGGCCCTGCCTGGAGGTTGGCAACCACATAATTGGCATGTGCGAGGGGGCACCTGCCTAGGGCACAAAAATACCTCGGGCTAGCCCTGCTTGGCAACCCTACTCACTGAGCATAGTTCAGGGGAAATAAAATCATTAACAGGTGACCCCTTACGGTAAGGCAAGTGATGAATCAGATGGAACTCCCCCAGGGCTTTCTTAGGTACCACTCCCAAGGGGGAGACCCTGAAATTAGAAATTGGTAGAGATATGAAGGGGCCTACCACCTACCCAGCTGCACACTACCTAGCAACTTTTTCTGCCAACACAATGGGCATGTCTCTAGCAGACTATAGGTTAGTGCAATCTGTGGGGACCTGGGGACCCATAAATGGGATCCTGAACCCTGACCCCAAACCCTCCCTCAGATATTTAGCAGCAGCCCTCTTGGGGTAGCATGCGAGGAGGGGCAAAAGGGGGTGGAGATGAACCAGGGTGGTAGCCAGGTTCCTTTCAAACCTGGAGGGCTGAAAATAATTATTTGGATGTGCCTGCAGCAGTAGCGGCAGAGGTCCCTGATCCTCTCTCCTTTTTAATGCCAGAGCCGGAGGACTGGGCACCCTGAAAGGGATATTGTGATGCCCCATCACAGGGACATGATGGTCAAGTATGAGGCCAAAAGCAGGAGTCACAGTTATGTCCAAATTTATACCTGGCCTGGTGGCACCTGCCCTAGTTACATCCCAACACATCCACCTAAAGAAATCCCACCAAAAGCTGGGCCTGGCCTGGGCAGGCTCATGCCTGGCATTGGTGTGTAGTCCGACAATGAGAAGCCACAGCTTGTCATCTAAGAGATCCCACCATGTGAGTTTGTTGTGTGATGCCATCTTCCTGAAGGCCTTGTCATACTTAATTCACTGCCACAGGAGGTGGTGGCAGCTACAAGCATGGACGGCTTCAAGAGGGAATTAGATAAACATATGGAGCAGAGTTCTATCAGTGGCTATTAGCCACAAGGTATAGATAGGAACTCTCAGTCTGGGGCAAGTGATGCACTGTATTCTTGGTGCTGGGGGGGCAACAGTGGGAGGGCTTCTAGTGTCCTGGCCCCACTGCTTGACCTCCTGATGGCACTGGTATTTTTGGCCACTGTGTGAAGGAGTGTTGGACTAGATGGGCCATTGGCCTTATCCAACATTGGCTTCTCTTATGTTCTTATGGGTGTCCCCAGCCAGGGCCTGGGCCTGTAGGGCATTCGCTAGGTGGCTGGATAAGTGCCACCCTTGCTCAGGGTAAATTGATTGCACTGTACTCACATATACCATGTACCCTGAAAGCCAGTTCTGGAAAGTGTGGTCAGCGGAGTGGGAGCCTTCCTGACCTCCATGGACAGGCCATTCCACAAGGCAGGAGTCACAATGGAGAAAGCAAGGGTATGGACAGTTGTTGATTTTGCCCATTTGCAAGTTCGCACCAGTTAAAGTGAGCAAAGTTGTCATGGCAGAGCATAGGGAGAGAGGCAGTCCCACAAATAAGAGGATCCAAGTCTATGAAGGGCTTTCTGTGGAGCGGCCAATACCAGAATCACTAAGCTGTCCTGCAGGGGATTGCCCTGGCCATTGCCTGTCTCTCCAAGTGCATTGATCAACAGAGCACTGCCCCAGCAGCTATGGAGGTGCCAGCGGCAGTGCCTCCTCATTGTAGGAGACACCAGTGTTCACCGGATGAATCGGACAAGTCTACCACCTCAAGGGGTAGAACTCCACAGGGGCAACTACCCACCAAAAAGAGCCACAGCAAATGGCGATTGGATGGAGATTGCAAACATATTACTCCCATTCAGCACACACAGTGGGCAATTACTCTTTGGCCGGGTCATATGTCCCAGTACTACCAACATGGGCCTTGAGGAGGTGGAGGATAGATCAGCCTGGGCCTGCTGCAATCGGGGAGGGGGACAGACCAGCATCCAAGGGTTGAAGCCCCTCCTAGATATGGCAATGGACAGCACCACCCCGGGCATCCATCTGGCACAATAAGTTTGGGAGCAGATTCTGGATGGATATTACGTGGATGTATTCACTCTCTTAACGCCTAAAAGGGGAGGTGGGCAGGGCAGAACCCCATCCCTTTATAAAGAATTCAGGGTTGCAGTGATACAAAATGGTTCACAAACTTACTTAGATAATATGATTAGGGACTGTGGTCTATACTGCTGTATGTAGCGTATTGTAAGTAGGATCCTATTATGTAAATCTTGTATTGGTTAATGTGTCATGTTAATATATTAAGCTTCAGTTCTTTCTGATTGTTACAGACATCTGAAATCCTAAGGCGTTGGTTACTGAATGTCTCATTTTGTTGACCGTACTGACTCACTATGTCTAATCCACCTGGGGTCCCTGTGAGAAAGGCAGACTATAAATAGCATAAAGAAATGAAAAATATAAAAATAAACAGCATTTACAGTCATACATTCTATTTAAGATTTAGTTGTAGATGGAGGCTATTTATTTGCTTCTGATTTCACTTGTTCTTGCTTATGTGAGAAAATAATCAGTAAAATGGAAACAATTTCTACTAACAATCTAAGTGTCCTTTATAATCATACTAGGAAGAATGCCCGTTGTGGAACTGAAGACAACAGGGTGCTAGCCTGGCCGCAGGTGCAGTCGCCGTCTCGATCTGGGGCCCCCACGGCAAAGCTGGTCATCCTGCCCCGCACAGTCAAGGCTCTGGCGGGCCAAGGCGCCTGGCCTCACCCCTCCCCCGGCACCCCTGCCTGCTCGCCCCTCTCCCCGCAATGGGGGCAAGCTCAGCTAAGCACAGGGCACCGTCCACTTCCCACCCACCCCCAACTTGGGGAAGCAGCCCGCCGCATTCCCCCTCGCAGAGTTGAAGCCCCGGCGGGTCAAGGCGCCTCGGTTGGCCGCTCCCGCCACCATCCCTGGCTAAGCGAGGCCCCATCGGGGCAAGCGGACCAGGCTCGTCCGTCTCCCTGCAATGGGCTGCAGCTCAGGCGGGCAGCTGCAGGCCCACGTCTCCTTCCCCAGCCCCCTGTCCTCTGCCCTCCCTCCACACGCTTGAGGCCCCGGCGGGCCAAGCCGCCTGGCCTTGTCCGTCCCCACCACGGGGCGATGGGACAGGCTGGGCCTGGATCCCCAGCCAGCCTCAGGTGCGGTGGAACGCCGCCATCTCCCCTCACCCACAGACCGCATGGGGGAGACACGAGGGAATGGGCTGCTGCCGCCTCCCCGCTTGGCCACCCCTGGTGCCTTTCCAGGCAGCTGGGCGGAGCCAGCGCATGTCAGCCTGGGCCTCCTCTTGTCTGGTGGCGGCTCCTGGCTCAGCAGCGGTGGCATGGCCCCGTCTGGGGCCTGCAGGCCGAGTGAGGGTGTCTGGCCAGTGGATCACCCAGCCCGGGCCGTGGCTCGAAGGAAACTGAGGGCAAAAGCATGGCGGCTGCCTCCGTGGGCGGGAGGGCACCCACACAGGCAGCAGCACAGCGAATGGAGAGAGACGCCCTGTGAGTGACACACCAGGGTGCCAACCAATTCCGGAGCGTGTGGAATTTTCTAAAGAAGTGCCACCACCATTCGGCTTTTATTTATAAGGGAGATTGTCTACAATCTAGTCACCTCTTCTTTGCAACCATTCCCATTGAGTTCAGTGAGACTTCTTCCGCATAGGTTGCTTTCTGATCACAGCGTTTTTTACCTGTAGGAAAAATAGAAAGGACATAAGAAGGAAGCAATATATTGTCATATACAGAAGCTGTTGATCTGTTAAATGAAGTTGCCCCGGTGAGCTGAAAAGCAAATATTTTAGAGTAACATTGCATATCTTCGTTGCTCTGAAACATTTAAAGACTCATTAATGCCATGTTGTTTTCCATTAAAACCTGCAGACATTTCTTACATCACTTTTTTAAAAAGTACTTTACTTTTTAAATAGCAGATTTTCCTGTAAGCAAAATGGACAAGAATACTTTATAAGGCAGTGCTCTGATAAACAGAAGATTAAAAATTCCAGATTAAAAAGATTCAAAGTTCAAGGTGAAAACTTGATGCCCCACAGGATTTATCCTTATATTTTTTAAAAAAATCATTGAATGCATCATCTTTACAATGACTGTGCAGTTTTTCTAGTCTTAGCTTGCCTCCTGTGGATGTAATACCATAACACAGAAGCATTTAGAATACCCTACATTCTGGCTAGCATGGGAGACACAAAGCAACCCCATACAAGAGTGCCAAGCTTTAGTGGAGTCACACATGAAATGGCTCTTATGAGAAGGGAGGGCAGGAAAGGTTGCATCAGTGCTTAGTTCTTGTGGCCCTTTCTTACATGCCCAGGGAAATGCTGATTGCCACTTTGGGGTCAGGAAGCAATTGTTCTCCAGGCCAGTTTGGCCAGGAATCCTGGAGGTTCCCCACCCCCTGTTCTAGGCATAGAGCAGGGGTCACTGGGGGTGGGGGGGTATTTGTGGATTTCCTACATTGTGCAGGGGGTTGGACTAGATGACCCTGGAGATCCCTTGCAACTCTATGATTCTCTGATTCTACATGCTGACCTTCAAGAACACCCAAGGCTACTGGAATCACAGCCTTACTAGATCCAGTGGACATATGTATTGTGCTTGCAGTTACCCTAGTCCTTTGAAAGCAGAGGCACAAATATGTGGTGCCCCCTTCAAAGGAGTCAATGTGACCAAGAATACTGCCTACATAGAGGAGCATCTGCATGATCCCAGATAGGCCACACACCCAGTATAACGTAGTGTTGCCAACCTCCAGTTGGGCCTGAAGGTTTCCCAGAATCACCACTGATCTCCAGACTACAGAGATCAGTTCCCCTGGAGAAGATGGCTGCTTTGGAGAGTGGTGTTATACCCTGCCTTCCCCAGACTCCATCCACATATCTCCAGGAATTTCCCTACTGGGAGCTGGCAACCCTAGTGCGGGATATGCCATGAATAAAGATTCAAAGAGAAGATTCACTGTAGTTGGTATTGTGATGGATTTTGGTGTCACTTTGATACCTGCTGCCATAATGGCTGTAAACTATGTTGGGCCATTGGCAAAGTGAGATATAAATATTTAAAATAGATTAATATTTCATATACCTGCTGTAGTCTAACCTCTCTGATATGTTCTGTTAATGATTCTCTCCCTTAACCTACCCATATGGTTAATTTCCTTTGACTATCAAACTGGCTGTCCCATTACACATTCTGTAGCTACCGACAAGGCTGACACAGTGAAGAAATCAAGGCTACTCAGTGGATTTTAATCACTGCCAAGCAGAAGGAATTTTTAGAGTCCACAGGTAGTTGGGAGAGGCGGGGCTTGCACAGGACGTAAAACTGTACACGGAGGGAGTAAAAAGATAGAGTTCCATCCTCTGCAGGATCCTAGGTTTCCTACAGGTATGAGGTACCTGCTTAATCCTTTCAAGATGATACAAGGTTTTCTCAGGCATCATTAAAAATGTCGCTAAAAATGTCGTTCAAAAAACCATGTTAAAATATATCTTTCAACTTAAAATTACTTTGTTATAAAAACAGTAAAAGGTATTAAAAGCACAACAAATGGAGAGAGAAAACCTGATTAGCTACATTAAGAAATAAGTACATTCCAATGATTGAATAGCTACATAGTGAAAGTAAAATTAAATCCTTTATTTCAAAACAATTTTATGTGTTTACATTAATCACATTGTATAATTAACAATTTTTCAATATCTGGAGATGGGCAATGTCCCTGTATTCTAATCTACATGTTCAATTATCTTGGTTGCATGGTGCCTACTTGTGTACAACCAAGTGAGCACAGGCTCCTGTTGTCAAACTGAGCCCCTCCATTATGTAATCTTAATACAGTGCACCCACATATAAGAGACTAGCCTACTACCCGTGCTTCACTACGGTATTTAAGTTCCGTAAAACCAGTTATAATACTGATGATGTGAAATTTGAAATGTGACATTTGTTGTAGGAATTGTAATAGAGAAGACTGTAGTGTAACAAATGAAGTGAGACATATATCTTTTTCCCTCTACTGAAGGACCTCTCTCTAGACCACATTGGTGGTTCTGCCCTCAGGTGCTAGGATCAACAGACTGCTTGATGAGCTCACTCTGGAGCAGGCCACATAGAACTGTCCATTTAAGAAGCAGTCGTCTGTTAAGTCAACTCCTGCTACCTTCCACAAAAGTGATGGCCTCTCTACTTGTGTTCCTGGATTGTTTTGCTCATATGGAGACTGTGTTGTTCTGAGCATCTCAGGGTGATCTTGCTGGTACTTGGCCTGTGCAGCTCAGTGCACTGCAGGAGTACTATGTGCAAATGCCTTTGCCACATCCCTAAGTTGCCTCCTCCTTGTAGTGTTGGTGTATCTGGCTCGACGTTTGCCAGGAGCTTTCTTGGGGGCAGTAAGAGGTGAGAGGTATGAGGGGGGATTGGTGTGAGGGAGTGGTGATGTGGTGGACATTCCTTCAGGTTCATGAGGAGCATCGAAATGGCTCCTAGAAATGTCCTTTACTATCTCCCCATAAACATTCATACCCTGGCCCTGCTCCTACACCTGACAGACACCGGCCTGTCTGGTGTTGGGGGGGGATTGTATTTAAAGGAATCGGGGAG
>NW_015161406.1:1755465-1818403 GCF_001447785.1 Gekko japonicus
GAGGTCCACGGTGTGGATCGGCTCTGCCTGGTGTGTCGACTTCTTGTTTTACTGTCGGCGGCCGCGGCAGACCTTGGCGATGTGGCCCTGCTTGTTGCAGGCCCGGCAGACGGCGTCCCGGAAACGGCAGGGCCGGCGTTCATGCGCCTCTCCACAGCTGGCACATGGTAGGGCAGGCTCGCTGGCAGTGCTCCCCTCGAATGATGCAATGGCGTGGTTTGGCGACGGATTTGCAGCACCTCGTCTTCCTCGGAGTCGGCCGACTCCGATGTGGCTTGGGTGCGATGGACCGTGCTGCGGTCTTGTCAGCCTTGCTCGTAAGCTGCGGCGTCCTTCAAGGCCTGGTCCAGAGTCAAGTCGTCCTGCCTGACGAGGCGTCGGCGCAACTTGGACTCTCGGATGCCCACGATGAATTGATTAAGCAGCGTGTCTTCCAGGCTAGGAAAAGCACACCGCGTGGTGGCTCGTCGGAGGCCCGCCAGGAACTCAGCGGCTCTCTCCTCGGGGCCTTGGACTCTCGCAAAGAAGTCCACTCACTCTGCGAGTTTGGTCGGCTTTGGAGCGAGGTGGTTTGTGAGGGTCTTAATGAGCTCTGCGAAGCTCTCCTCCTGTACCTTGCGGGGTGCGACCAGAACCTGCAGGAGAAGGAGGGTGTCCATTCCACAGAAACGGATGAGATGGGCCCTCTTCAAATCCAAATCGGTGATGTTCAGGCACTTCAGGTAGTTCTCAAGGATCACTACCCATGTTTCCCATTGCTCGGGACGGGAGAGGTCGAAGCGAGCGATGCCCTCGGCGGAGGTTGAGGCGGCGGCGGAGGAAGTGGAGGCCGGAGAAGACATGTTCTCTAGTTCGCTACTTCGGTTGTGAAGAGATGCGTTATGAAGTCTTGGGAGCGAGGCGAGGCGCGGCGAGGTCTGACGGAGCGACGCGCTTGCGATGAGCGGTGATTCCGAGACGAAGCGGCGGAACGCGGCGGTGGTCTCGATCGGAGCTTGGTGCAGGCTTGGTCTCGTCCGGGTCCTGTTCAGGGGAGGTAGAATCCCACCTTCGTCGCCAGTGAAAAGTACTGAGAAGCGTTGAGTGATTTCAGCAAAGTACTTTTATTCAGAAGGAACAAGACGAAGTGAGCCGGCTCGCAGGCCGGTATATACGCACAGAAAACCCTCCACCAAAACACACCCCCTACTTCCCTATAGGCTATATACAGTAGCCGAGAGTCCCACAGGCTCTCGGCTGTGGACCTGGCCCTCTGATAGGTGCGGGCTAGGATCCGCTTGGCTATTGCTCTATCCGGAGCTAATCAGGCAATGCAGCCAGTGGATAGGGACAGCTTCTGAGGGACACATCACGGTGCCACCACCAGCAGCCAGCCAATGGCACGCCAGTAGTCTTGACTGGCAGCCATCGGGCCAATGGCTGAGGGAGTGAATGGAATCTTGCCATCCCATAGGACAGAAGCCACCCCAAAACACAATTATTATAAGGAGAGATACATTACAGGGGCAGATTAGAACATAAACAGTACATGAGGATAAGCAATTAGAAAGAGAATACAACTACACATCTCTAAACAGACTCTCTAAACACCAAAGTAAGATCAGGAATTGCAATCTTCAAGCCCCTTTAGTAGCCCATTTTATGGAAAGGCATAATCAACCCGCTGATTTAAAAATTTTGGTTATTGGCAAGATTCAGTTAATCACATGGGGTACATATAAATTTGGCTGATGCAGCTGGCTCTTACTTTGGCCTCATTGTTATCAAGACTGAAAATGCAAATTTGATTCTGGGTTTTTTTTGGACTCATACTGTGAGTTTGTTGACTTTTCCTGGTATATTTTTTCATATATTTCTTTCACTTCTTGTACATATAATCCCACTAACTGGTTAGTGTTTTACTTTATCTGTTGCAGATTTGTGTTTTATGCATAGAAATTCCAGTTTGGTATAGTGGTTAAGTGCACAGACTCTAATCTGGAGAAACGGGTTTGATTCCCCACTTCTCCACATGCAGCTGCTGGGTGTCCTTGGGCAAGCCACAGTTCTTGTAGAGCTGTTCTCCCAAGAGCAGTTCTCTCTCTCAGCACCAACTACCTCACAGTGTGTCTGTTGTGGGGAGAGGAAGGGAAGGAGATTGTAAGCTGCTCTGAGACACCGAGTGAAGGGTAGGATATAAATCCAATCTCTTCTTCTTCTACTTCTATAATGGCTGATAGAAACAGTAAATTTCATAATTCTTTTGGTGGAATGTGTAAATGTGTGTGTGTGTATCACTTTGGTTGTAGTTGTTGGTTTTCTGTTTCGTACATATGCTGCCCCCAGTCAGCGTTATCTGTAGTTTAGTAAAACTGCTCTGTATCTTTAAGACTTGTGCATCTGGGAATTGGAGTCCACAGTTAGGGGTCCCAGAAGCTTCCCTCTGACTGGCTCATTAAGAGTAATTTCGTGAGCTCAGAGGCGGAAAGATAGGATTTTATTGTTCTTTTCCGTTTCTTTGTTCATCAACCCTTACTGCAAAGAGAGGGGAAGGCCATCTCTTTCTCACCACGGCTATTGAACTAACCTAGATCACAAGATGTAACTTTCCACCAAGATATATCAGCCCGACTGTGAGTAACTGATTTCTGAATGTGTGTGAAGTTGAATAAAGATGATTTAAGCTGTCTCAGTAGTTGTGGTTGACTCACACCTAGAGGCGTTGGCTTAGCACAGCTCACGCGGACAGGACAGTACAGATATAGCAAAGTAGTTCTGAAAAAGAAGATATTGAAACAGGACAATCAGCCAGCAAACCGTCAATGCTTATATTGTTCATACATTGACTGTTTTGGACTGTTTCATTGTTTATACTGTCTGACTTCTTATATACATTGACCTATATGGACTGCTTCACTGTTAACACTTCCGTTTTCAGGATTTTTCACAAAACTTATCTTTTATTTGCAAACTGACTGTTTTTGGATTTTTTTTTTGTAGTAACTGTTATCAGTACAAGTGGCTTTGTGCCGTTTTATAACCTCTGGTACTGCGTATCCTAAAAACAGATGCAATTCCAAGAGAGGCATGACATCACTTCTGTTTCCACACACACACCTACCTCAAAGGGTGTCTGTTGTAGGGAGGGAAAGGGAAAGGAGTTTGTAAGCCACTCTGAGACTCCGGGTGAAGGGCGGGGTATAAATCCAATTGCCTGTCTTCTGCTTCTTTAAATTATCTCAGAGCAAGCGAAGTTGAGTGTTCCATTTGGCTTTGTGAGGTTTCGCTCAAAGACCTCTTAGGCCAGATCTAGCCAGGGGTGTCAGCTGCAGCATCCTACCCCCCACTGCTTTCTCCTACACTGTCGCACACTAGTAGTGGTGCAGGAGGAGGCAATTTGGGAATGTACGCCAATTGTTACAACTGCTGACAGTCAGAGATGACTGGCCCTTGCCCCAAAGTCAGTGCTGTGCCTGTGCCCCTGTTTGCCACTGACTGCCAGTGGCTCTCCAGCCCAGTGGAAACTGCTCTTGACAGTTACATAGCCAGTCCACCCCAGGCTATGACTGGGTTGTGGAAAGGAGGTAGAAGTCATGACAGCCAATCTAATGTAGTGTAATATAGTGGTGAGAGTGTCAAATTAGGGTTTGGGAGACCCAGGTTTGAATCTCCACTCCAGAAGTGATATTTGGGCCAGGCATACACTCTCAGTCTAACCTACCTCACAGTGTGGTTGTGGGGATAAAACAGAGGATGTAAACTGCTTTTAGCCCCCATTGGGGATAATTAATTAATAAATAATAAATAAATTGCAGGAGCTGGAAATAGGAACCCATGGAGCAAAGGCTTCCAGATCAGGATTTAAATCAGGGATAAAACCTGTTGATTTATTCACTAATATGAGATTTAAGAATCACTGTAATAATGAAACTTTGCTTAGTTCATATTACTGGGAATATCTGACATGCTGTAATCCTTTCTATGCCATCAGTCACACCTCTTGCAAACTGGTAATAAATCTCTATTCATACCACTGTAAATGATTACATTGATGTTTATAAAATATTTGTTGGTGTTTTATTGTTTAACTTGGCTATATTATTTTGTTATATGTTCATTTAACATACACACAAAGGCCCAACAAATTGTGTCATACTGCAGTATTCCCCCCCCCCCAATAAATTACCAAGCATAGTTAAGAATGTCCTTCATTGGTAATAATACCAGCAGAAAAATGCTTTTCCGCAAGCCTGGCAATAACCTATTCTCACGACAGATCTGCTTAATTGCTTTTGCATTCATAATAGACACAACAGATGATTAATGCATGGTACACCAAGAAGCACACTTGGGGAATTACTTAAATTACTTAGGGATAATACCTTGGGCCATAATTACTAAAGGTTTATGTAACTTGCAAATGATGCAAATCATGTTTTCTGCAAATATTTAACGAAACAGCAGTGGTACAAAATGTTCCACAAAACAACTCTAAACTGCTCTTCATTTGTTTGGGGCATTCCATAACTTAAGCTAATTATGGTTGTTAGCCATAGATAAACACATTATTAAAATGCCCTATAGCACCTTCAGAAGAAGAAATGTATTAGTTCCATAGTTAAATTGCTGATGAACAAATTGTCCTTTAAAAATACCATAAATCAGAGATGCCCCCAGCACCTTCAAATTTCTATTTTTGGATGTCTTTTTTGGAAGACAGTAAAAGCCTCTATCTGCACAAGGATGTGCACCCATAGTTGTAAACTGTGACCACGTTGTTGTGATGCTATATCCTAATTTTCCCTTCCTTTGCTATATGAAGTTCACAAAGGCCCAGTTAATTCAGTAAGTGCTGGCTGTGAAAAAGTTCCTGGATTAGTGTGAAGTATTTTGTTGGATTTCCTGACAGGTAATCAGTTCCCAAGAGCTAAAGACGCCATCAGACTGTGTTTGTGTATGACAGTATTCCTGTTAGTAGCTGTGGGGACAAGCAGATTTCCTCCATGAAAGCAGATTTGAATATATTCTCACCATCCCATCCACACCATTTGTGAGCTATATTTTTCACTAATGTTTCTGTATATAAAGTGGGGGGCAAATTCTAAATGGTAAGTTCAAACACTATTTTAATTATACCAATATACATAAGAAGAGGAGCTGCGGTGGCTCAAGTGGTTAAGATGCTGAACTGCAGGCTGTGGAAGGTCAGTAGTTCAGCAGTTCAAGACCCGAGTGTGCCGCATGATGGAGCTCCCGTCTCTAGTTCCAGCTCCTGCCAACCTAGCAGTTCGAAAGCAAGAAATTGCAAGTAGATAAATAGGTACCACTTCAGTGGGAAGGTAACAGCGTTCCGTGCACCTTGGTGTTTAGTCATGCCGGCCACATGACCACGGAAACGTCTTCGGACAGTGCTGACTCTTCGTCTTTGAAACGGAGATGAGCACCGCAACCCTAGAGTCGGATTCAACTGGCTTTCGAGCAAGGGAACCTTTACCTTTACATAAGAAGAACATAATTTCAGTAACATGCAATGTGAGTCTCTGCTGTTCAGTAGTTCCTCCCCCTTGTACTTATGGCTCAGTTTTCCCTGTTTTTGCCCCACATCTTAGCATAAGAAGTTTCAATATAAGAAGCTCCAAGGTAAATAGTTAGCCCCACAGATAGTCAAATGAGAGAGAATGTGTGGTTGTGCTGAATTAGTTTTCTTGCTTTGTTACGAAGGTTAGAGGGTAAACCTGGATCACCTTCAAGATCCTTTATTTTTCCTTAATTAGCTTGAGTCAGTCATGATAAGTCAGGTTCGAGACAACTGTATTTATCTTGGTACTTGAAGCTTGCAATATTTTGCACCATTCCAGTATATTTTGCCTGCTTTTATTCATATAATTAACTGCTTCCCCCCCCCGTCTCTTTCTTTGCACTACCATGGAAATGCAGCCCACTACATAAAATTCACATAGAAATGCATTAGCTTCTCCCCAAAACAACTTTTGCTTTGGATGGAATAGGATAAAAAAAAAAAACTAGGGAAAACACAAGGAACAGAACAACCTGGCCAATAACAACACAGCTACTGTTAATGTCTGTCCAGATTGAACTTCAATAGCCATTTGTACATGCTTGTATCATAATAATTTTTACCAATTCCATTTGCTTTTATTTTCTTCTTCAATATAGCATCTCTGGTCTGTCTCTTGCAAATCTGACCACAATCTCTCCAGGCAGGCTATTTTTTAAATATAATTGGAGTAAGCCCGATAGGCAGTCTCCATATCTTTTATTATTTCATCCACTGGTAAGCCTGTTACTGGAGCTATAATCTCGCCCAGAGTCTTCTTCAAATCTTCTTTTTCAGTTTCAGGAACTCCCTGGAACCTGAGAATCATGTTGGCCTTTTCCATTTGCAGCTGTAAGAGATGGTTTTCTTGGAGGTTTTGTTTTGTTTCCACCTCTCCCATTCTTTTCTTCATTTTCTTGTTTGCGGTGTCCATCTCTGTAATTGTCTCAGTCGCTTGCTCCACTTTCTTTCCCCGTTTCTGCCAGCTGGCGCTGCTGTAGAGTGAAGTTTTGGTTTAGCGAGGTCAGTTGCTGGTTAATACCATCGAGTTGCTTCATCATTGGCTTAAGTATATCCGCTAACATCTTCATGACGTCTGCTCCCTCTTCCGGTTTGGGGCTCTGACTGCTCGGTGCTTTCGCTTTTAACTTTCCTCGGGAAGCTGCCATTTTACAGTTTTGTTTAGAAATTTCAAACCGCTTTGCAAGGGCTCGAAAAACTTGTTGTCTCACTATTGGCACTCACGTAAGGCTCTCAAAACAAACTCGCTGTTTACCTCCTCCCCTTCCCGATTCGATACGTTTATCTGTCCATGCGCTTAAGAGGCGTCCCTCTTTACGCTCCACTTTTCCCATGGGGGGGGTAATTCATTTCTTAAAATACAGTGTTTACTTTGAACTCACGTTCATTTTTGGTCATATCTCTGACCTCGCTCACATCAATCGTTATTCCACTCGATCTCCCATGCTTGTCCCGGTCGAATTAGCTTGTGCCTGAAGGCCACACAATGGCAGGACCGTCAGGGCGGAGGGAAGCCTCTATTCTCCAGCATTGAGCCGACGAAGAGGCTAACCCACAAAAGCCCTCTGGCCTGGAGCCTTTCACAAAGGCTCCGTGGGGATGCCACTTGAGGTGGCACCCCTCCATGCCACTGGTGTGCTAATCACTCCCCCAAGGTCCGGGGAGAGCGACCGCCATCACCAATCCACAAACCGGAAGTTTGCTTTTATCTTCTAAGGTCATACTTAACCTGAGCAAACCCAGTTTCTGGCAAAACCTATGCAAGTCACCTGTTCTTATGAAAACATCAGTTCAACTTTGATCATTATGGTATAAGACCTTATACTAGGTCCTTCACTATACTTTTTAGTGGTCGAATTACTTTGAACCAAATAGGACTTTTTCACAAGTAAATTTACTTTATGGAATTTCTTTGAGAAATTCAATACAAGAGAAGCTTTCTAATTGAGGTTATTGCAATACTCAGACTGTGTTCTGAACACAATGTGTTTTTACAAAATAATGAAAAGAATGCTGAGTTGTTGGTACAGTATTTACTTGCAATAGCACTAGGTAAGCAATAAAAAAGCTCTGAAGTTTGCAGTACAGGCTATAACCCATATATCATAGCAAACATTAAAATCAATATTTACATGGTAAAGTTGGTGTCAGTCTTTATTAATGCACTTCAGCAAATTAAAATACGTTGTACCAAGCATCTGCCAAATGTTAAGTGCAAAGGACAGTGTTCAAGATAACATCCATATTCCTTCTTGAAGAAAGCAAATCTATATTTTGAAAATAGATTCTCTGCATACAGAAGTCACTTAAGGTACACTAGTCATACTATAAAAACGGTATACCTTTTAACAGCTGTCAGTGAGTTCACTAAAAACACGGCATTGGTTTGCTATATCTATGCACCAGAAAACATAAAGGAGTGTATTTTTTTAATTTAAAAATATATTTTTAATACAGCTGATATTTACAAATACTTTCAGCGGGTTTCACATTAATTCTCCATGTGGCACAACTACCCTTGCATAAGCTTCCATGACAGAGGCTTAGTTCAAACTTTTAAAATTATTATCCAGCGGCTTCATTCAAACATAATAACAAACTAGGCAAGTCTGGGGGATCCTCAGGCTGATGCACCTCAGTTCCCTTCTCCTCTCATGTGCAGCCAAATAATTAGCTATTAGCTACTGTGGCATAGTGGTTGGAGTGTCAGACTAGGATGTGGAAGACCCAGGTTGAAATCTCGCCTCTTCCATGGAAGCTTTCTGGGTGACCTTGAGCTGGTCATTCTCTCCCCCCATTTCCACCTACCTACCTAACCTACTTCACAGGGCTGTTGTTGTGAAGATAAAATGGAGGAGCACACAACTGTCATGTAAGCCCAGTGGAGAGGGGGGAAAACTGTACATAAATAAATATTTCCTGTTTCACAACAAAGCAGTTTCCCATTCTGTCTTAACTGGCAAATTATAGCTTGTTCTCTTCATGCCATCCAAGGGTGTGCTCACACGGCAAGCTTACTGCAATTTGTTCCCGCTGTAGATTTAATCGGGGATATTTTTAGCGGGTTCAGATGATCACACATCCCTTCCCCAATTACTTGCATTGAACAACGAGGCTCCAGGCACCGTCCAGACATAAAAAAAATTCTTTGTGCATGTGCTCCCACTTGGATGCAGCAATCCCCCCCCCAACAGCAAACAAAATGAACTACCAGCATGTAATCAAGCACTGTTTTATGTGTGCTTGAGCATTCATGCATTTAATATATTCAGTGCAGGATTGGTCATGTGCACAATGGTGAAAGCTGGGAGGGGGGGAACTACCACAAGAAGGATGTACAGGCTGCGGTCACACGGAACAGAAGCCACACAAGTGAGACGGAAAACAGGCGGAGTTTCCAGGCACGATCTCACCAGCACATCTGGGAAGCGTAGCACTCCCGTGGCTCAACCGAGGCTTCCAGCCGAAACTGCGTGGCAAAAAACTAGTACCTCGGAGATACTAGTTTCCGGAAACTGTGGGGCAAGGGCGGGCGTCTGATCGCGTTTCCGGTGGCATCCGGCGCCCGCCCATGTCCCCTTGCAAATAAGGTGGGGTTTTTTTGTCCAAGTCTTTGTGGATGCGTACGCGCACCCAACGGAGCATGCGCATTTGTCATGTACACACAATTAAAAAACAGTTTGCCGCGGCACGCGCTTCTTCATTGCGCGCTGGCTTGTCCTGTGATCGGCACCTCTCCTTTGCCATGGAACCTCCACGGTACCTCCACAGGACCTCCACAGGAGGTGTGATCGCGTAACTGCGCAGTAGTTTGCCCCAGGGCAAACAGCCACGCTTCTCCCCCGCAGTTTCCTGCCCGTGTGACCGGGGCCACAGATGACCTATTCACATTCATAGCAAAAGATAGCTGTCCAGATAGGAGAAACTGCAGATTCACAGCACAAGTAGTAGGAAAGTACTTGATTTTCCCAGGGTCGGAAAACACGCTCGAAAACCGGGAGGATTGCGGGGGGGAGTCCACTTCAATACGGAAGACAGAATCAGCTGTCTGATCAGTCCTTTTAAATGTGATAGGTAACAATTGGGAAACCCAATCAAAATGACCGTGTGACCATGACCCAAGATTCCAAACTCTTTTGACAGGAAAGCACAAACCATTGTTTGCTGCTTCTGATGTAATATGCTTCTTACGTATGTAAATATTCTTCCCAACCATTATTAACCTAACCCAACCAACTCCTCATATCAGTTTTCAGAAATATTCAGTCAAACTGGAATACCTCCACAGCTCTGATTAAACAGATGGTTTTTGAATAGTCAAGAGAACAGAACTAGAAACATTTTAGTGAGAAATGAATCATCTATTTTCTCTTCTTAACATGAAAGTTAAAAAAACCCACAACTTTTACCTGGAACTCAGATGATTCTTCAATGTTCTGTTCTTTCCAATTCCATTTTTAAATACAAATTCACCATAAGGCTTTGAATAGTAGTAAAAAAGGCTCACAATTCTAATTTCTTTCCTAAAATGAATCAGTGGAATTTGCCTCCACATTCATGTGTTTAGGATCATGGTCTAAATTTTCTTAGATTCAAGTACTGCTGCTTAACTATGTCAGACTATTAATAGTATTAAAATTACTGTTTTTGTAAATGATGTAAATAAAAGTACAGTAGAATTAACAGCCTTATTACTAACTGGCCTTTTTAAAACGGGCAGTGCTACATGTTTGTCCCCATTCTACACTGTGAATAGCACTTGTAAGTCATGCTGCATTGCAAAAGAAAAATGTCCTACTCACTATTTCATTTTTACTTGTATTTCTTCAGATTTCCTTCTTGCCCAAGTACCAAGAGATCAATATCTTAATGCACACAGATTATAAATGACCTAGATTCTTTGGAGGAATTTACCTTTATTTCATTCATCTAATATACCTCAAGAACAAGAGAAAGGATCAATAGACTATATTCCCATTTGCAAGAAGACTTTAGCAGTATAGCTGCTCAGATTATACTTGCTACTTTCAATATATTTGATGCCAAGGCTGCCAAGACATGGTAGACTAATTTAAAAGGTGTAGCTGTGTTAGTCTGTTGCAACAAAAAAGTGCCTTATCTTCTGTTTCAATCCTGGTGTCCAAGTGTTTAGCTTACCTGAATAATTCTCAGATTTCTAGCTAATTTGACAGTGGTTTTCAAAGAGTGTTTCAGAGAGTCTCAGAGTTCCTAAGAAAAGTCATCAACCAGAAGGCTCGGTAAAGAGATCACAGAACCTACCAGGGGAGAGGCGATCCTTGATTTGGTCCTAAGTAACACTCAAGACCTGGTGAGAGATGTAAAAGTGATTGCACCACTTGGGAACAGTGATCATAATGTTGTTGAGTTCAACATTTGTACAAATAGGGAATTGGCCAAAAAGACTCACACAACCACTTTTAACTTTAAAAGGGGTAACTTCTCTGATATGAGGGGACATGTGGGGAGGAAACTGAAGGGAAAAGTAGAAAGGGTCAAAACCATTGGGGAAGCTTGGAAACTGTTTAAAACTACAATTCTAGAAGCTCAAATAAAATATATTCCGCAGGTTAGGAAAGGCACAAACAGGTATAAGAAAAAGCCTACATGGTTAACAAACAAAGTAATGGAAGCTGTAAAAGGTAAAAAGGATTCCTTTAAGCGGTGGAAAGCTAGTCACAGTGAGGCTGATAAAACAGAACACAGGCTATGGCAAATAAAATGCAAGTCTGTGGTCAGGCAGGCAAAAAGGGAATATGAGGAGCATATAGCAAAAAATGTAAAGACCAACAATAAAACTTTCTTCAAATACATTAGAAACAGGAAACCAGCCAGGGAGGCAGTGGGGCCCTTGGATGACCAAGGGGTAAAAGGAGTACTGAAGGATGATAGGGAAATGGCTGAGAAGCTAAATGCATTTTTTGCCTCCGTCTTCACTGTGGAAGATGAGAGGTGCTTGCCCACTCCAGAGCCGCTGAGTTCGGGAGGGGTGTTGAAAGACCTGAGTCAGATTGAGGTGACGAGAGAGGAGGTCCTAAAACTGATAAACAACTTAAAAACTGATAAATCACCAGGCCCAGATGGCATACATCCAAGAGTTCTGAAAGAACTCAATTGTGAACTTGTGGATCTCCTGACAAAAATATGTAATCTCTCCTTAAAATCAGCCTCCATTCCTGAGGACTGGAAGGTAGCTAATGTCACTCCCATCTTTAAAAAGGGTTCCAGAGGAGATCCGGGAAATTACAGGCCTGTCAGTCTGACGTCGATACCGGGTAAATTGGTGGAAACCATTATTAAGGAAAGAATTAGTAGGCACATAGATGAACAAAACCTATTGAGGCAGACTCAACATGGGTTCTGTAAGGGAAGATCTTGTCTCACTAACCTGTTAATGTTCTTTGAGGGGGTGAACAAACATGTGGACAAGGGGGATCCAATAGATATTGTTTACCTTGACTTCCAGAAAGCTTTTGATAAAGTTCCTCATCAAAGGCTCCTAAGCAAGCTCAAAAATCATGGGATAAAAGGACAAGTCCTTTTATGGATCAAAAACTGGCTAATTAATAGAAAACAGAGAGTGAGTATAAATGGGCAGTTCTCCCAGTGGAGGGGTGTAAGCAGTGGGGTACCACAGGGATCAGTACTTGGTCCACTGCTTTTTAACTTGTTCATTAATGATTTGGAGTTGGGAGTAAGCAGTGAAGTGGCTAAATTTGCGGATGATACGAAGTTGTTCAGGGTGGTGAAAACCAGTGAGGATTGTGAGGCACTCCAAAGGGATCTGTCAAAGTTGGGCGAGTGGGCGTCAACATGGCAAATGGGGTTCAATGTGGCCAAGTGCAAGGTGATGCACATTGGAGCCAAAAATCCTAACTATAAATACACGTTGATGGGGTCTGAACTGGCAGAGACAGATCAAGAGAGAGATCTTGGAGTTGTAGTAGATAACTCACTGAAAATGTCGAGACAGTGTGTGACTGCAATAAAGAAGGCCAATGCTATGCTGGGGATTATTAGGAAGGGTATTGTAAACAGATCAGCCAATATCATAATGCCGCTATATAAATCAATGGTGCGACCTCATCTGGAATACTGTGTGCAATTCTGGTCACCACACCTTAAAAAGGATATTATAGCTTTGGAAAAAGTGCAGAAAAGAGCAACTCGAATGATAAAAGGGTTGGAACACTTTCCCTATGAGGAACGGTTAAGGCGCTTAGGGCTCTTTAGCTTGGAGAAACGACGACTGAGGGGTGACATGATTGAGGTTTATAAGATTATGCATGGGAAAGAGCAGGTAGAGAAAGAGGTACTTTTCTCCCTTTCTCACAATACAAGAACTCGTGGGCACTCCATGAAATTGCTGAGCGGTCGGGTTAGAACAGATAAAAGGAAGTACTTCTTCACCCAAAGAGTGATTAACACTTGGAATTCACTGCCACAGGAAGTGGTGGCGGCTACAAGCATGGACGGCTTAAAAAGGGAATTAGATAAGCATCTGGAGCAGAGGTCCATCAGTGGCTATTAGCCACAAGGTATAGATAGGAACTCTGGGGCAAGTGATGCTCTGTCATCTTGGTGCTTGAGGGGGTCAACAGTGGGAGGGCTTCTAATGTCCTGGCCCCACTGGTGGACCTCCTGATGGCACTGCTATTTCTGGCCACTGTGTGATACAGAGTGTTGGACTGGATGGGCCTTTGGCCTGATCCAACATTGGCATCTCTTATGTTCTTAACGATAGCAACATTCCCTAAGACACAGAATTTGTCCATCCCTCTAACTAATTCCCCAGAGTCAGAGAGGAGTGTTGGATGTGTCTTAGGGCACACTGAAGTTTCAGTTGTTGGGGAATGAGAAGCCGCAACAGGCCTGGCATCTTGTCACATGAGTTATTTGTGCACACTAAGACACATCCCATAATCCTCTACAGGTCACAAGCCTTCTATCGTAGGATTGGTTCTGTAACCAAGTCAATTCCATTAATGCATTACAATTAAGCAGAGCTTGCTCCTCCTCCTGGACCGGACCTGTCTCCTTTCCTCCATTTTTGTTGAGTGCTTACTGTCAGAGGCTTTTTCCATACCAACATTAAAGGTAAAGCAAACTATTGGGTAATTTTGCCATATCAAAAGTTCTCTTTAATTTACGCAGTTTCTCTGAGCATCATTTTTCCTTATAAGTATTTCCAAGCTACATGACTGCTTGGGTTGCTTGTGCAGTCTGGCCACACTATGCAGAGATATTCCGCTGAAATTGTGTATACCATTGGGTTTCCAAGTGCGTAAAAATGATGTGATGTTGCCACCTCAGAGAAAACCCTTCAAAAGGAATCCCTACAGTAAGTTTGGATCTACCAGAGCAAGAAAAGGGTGGACAAAGAGAAAGATGGCTGAACAAACATCACCTTCAAAAGACATACATACATACATACATACATACATACATACATACATACATACATATATATATACATATATATATATAACCCGAAACTTTAAAACCAAATGAGAAGTATGTGAATCTAAAACTGGGTGGTTCTAGATATGAAGTTCTGTAGATGGACCAGAAAAATGCTCAGCCTAAGAAAGCACCAGCAACTGAGTAACTAAAGGGAAAATAAGATGGAGGCCAAACCAACCACAGAAACTTTAAAAACCAATATGTCTGTGCAGCTTTCCCTTGTGCCTGTTAGGATAGATCCTCCAATTACTTCTTCCAGCATTGTTCCAGGGAAGCCACTTTCTACATTTGCAAGGCCAGAAGCACTGCCTAAGCCATTACACAAACCGCTGCTAAAGCCATTGGCTAGCTCATTCAAAAAACCAGCGCCACAAAACTCACTGCCTAGACCACAATCCTCTTTGGCTAGATCACTTATCTTTATACTGGTACAACAGCCAGTTCCAAGGCCTAAGTCACAGCCAATAGTATTTTTTTTACAGATAATTTTTATTCTTTTTCATAAACAGCAAAGATTTACAAGCCAATAGTATTGAAGAAGCCACTACCTCAACCAGTGCCCAGGACCTCGGTCTCTATCTTCATGGAATAAATCCATCTTTTTCTCAGCTTTCCCATGCCAGTACCAGTGTGTCCGAAGCACAACTGGATGTTGTTGGAAGAACATGCAGTCTTCAACCAAGACAAGGCATTCTCATGCAAGACAATTGGAGCACAAGCAATAGGAAGTCACAGAGACCAATGAGCACCACGGTCAACTTTCAATCATGAATGTTGCCAAGAGAACATTCTCTGGTTTTTCAGTATTCTCCACCTCCACCAGTCTTACCATTTGAAGTAGGATTCAGCAACTGGAAACTGCTCACCCCAATGACCTGGATGTGTCAACCCCTATTATGGAGGAGCAATGACCCATAAGGGAAGTGATGGAGTGATAAGCTGAAAAAGAGAGGGAGGAAGAAGCTCAGTGGACTTCTTCAGGGCATGTACAGGTGTTTGTGGAATGTAAGAAAGACAAGGACACATCTATTATTTTGGCTATCCTTATGAGATGTCTAAGAGTCAAACTAGACGTGACAGTGTCTTCATGGCTGCCACAAAGCTGTGCACACATAGCACAGCAAGCTGAGTCACTCTTGTTCCCCACCTGCACCTTATGAAAAAGGTGGGAGTGGACAAGAGTGCCATGCTATGAACTGATTGGGATCAGGCCCTTGGAGTATTTTTAAATGACTTTTAAATGGTGGCAGCATCCTTGTGGGAGATCCAGATTCAAATCACCACCCTGCCATGAAAGCTGACAGGATAACCTTGGACCAATTACACATTGTTAGCCTAACTTACATCACAGGGTTGTTGTGAGGATTAAATGGAGGAGAGGAGAGTGATATAAACTGCTTTAGGTCCCCATTGTGAAGAAAGATGAATATGGGTGCCAGACAAAAGGTAGGTTGGTTGGTGAGTGGGAAGGAAAGAAGAAAATAGGAAAAGGTGAGGATATGGGAGCTGCCCTATGGAGGAAATTTCCAGGTGTCTTGGGAGGTTGTTTTAAAGGTACAGGCACCAAAACTGCAGCAGAGCTGCTGGTCCCCATCCACTCCCACATTTCAAGTAAATTGGACCAAGACATCCAGTTTAGTGGGCTCCTGAATAGGGTGCCCCCAACCATTCTCCATTATTTCCTATGGGAAGGAACACTGCAAGCTGCTTTCAGGGCAAAAAACCCATGCCTGCAAGTAGCAAACACTGGGAACCAACAGAAAATCTAACAGAACCACTGCAGAACCCAGTAATCCCAGTAGAACCACAAGTCAATATGCAAACCCAACAGGACTAAAAACCAAAGAAGGGCATTTTTGCAGGCCCAGCAGAACCAGTTGCAATGTAAAGAATGCCAAGCAGAACCCAGTGCCACTATGGCAGTGTAAGTTCAACAGGACTGATGTCAAACCAGAGAATCGGGGGGTGGGGGTTGCATGTTCTGTGCAAAGCAACACTGGCAAAGGGGGGGAACCTTATGAAAGTGACAACACACATTTGAAATTGACAAAAGCAGCTGGGAAGTCCATAGAAACCCTTCCCCAAAACATGGAGATGGGAGGAGAGAAAAAAACAAAAACAGTCCCCAGGAGCTTCCAAATGCTGGCTCCAGATCTTCCAAGTAAATCCCAAATATTTCTGGGATTTTCTAGAACCATTTGTTTTCCAGTTTTCTAAAAAGAATCCTGGATATATTTGGGGGGCCATATATACCCAGAAAATACCAGTTAGGGTTTTGTGGGGTATATTTTCAGCTTGGGTATATCCCAAAGAACACCCCTAGTGTCCTTCACAAGTCCAGCACAACTGGACTAAGCCTAGTGGCTGGCATCTCACAACTGGACCATAGTTTTCCCAGGTAGAGGCTGCTGGGGGAGGGAAGGCAGAAAAGCTGAAGATGGGGCAGATTGTCACAACATCAGGGTGCCCCAACGATGTCAACTGGCCAAGATTTTGTAAATAAAAAGAAATTAATTATGCCCAATTGAAAAATATATTTTTGGTAGCATAAATTTGTAGCACTTCCAGCTTCATGTGCTCTTCACCAGTTTGCATCCACCAGCATGATATTGTTAGGTGATGGTGCCTTCATTCTGTGTAGTCTGGCTTCTTCACTCTTGCCATATATGTTAGTCCAGCTGTCACTTTGCTAATTGAGTAACCAGTCAAGATCAATGTTCCCTCTAAGCTGAGTTATTGTGAGCCAGCTCACAGATTTTTAGCCTCTGGCTCACACATTTTTGTCTTAGCTCAGGAAGGAGGGCTCCGGAGCAAACTAATTTATGCAGCAGCCAGATTGCTTGCTCACAACTTTAATGCCAGTAGCTCACAAAGTAGAACTTTTTGCTCACAGGACTCCGTAGCTTAGAGGGAACATTGGTCAAGATTATCAGTTACTTAACCTAGCTGATCTGAAATGCGATCTAGATCACTAACTGTCAAACTGACATTTGAGCTGTAGATGACCAACTGCCAACCAATTACCTTGACAGTTCCCAGCTGCTATATGTGTAGGTTGGCTGGTGGGTGGGAAGTATAGAAGGAAGTAGCAGAGGTGAGAGGCTGTGAGGGCTTTCAGGGAAGTGATGGGAGAATTAATTAATTATCATATGGCAGTGTGTGTAGAATAGCCAGGAGATCCTAAGATTGTCTGGCAGCTGGAAGTTCTAGCTCCTTCAGCATTATGCATCACGAGGTAGCAGGCTAGACTTATTTTTAAGGCAAGAGACATTTCATAGGTGGTTTGCCATTTCCTGCCTCTGCGTCATGACCCTGCTTAGTTTCCAAGATCTGACGAGATCAGGCTAGCCTGGGCTATCCAGGTCAGGGCATAATGGGAGAGGGAAAGTGAGATAGGCCTCCACACATCCTTGCAGATCACCTGCTTTTCATTTCCTAATTTCTTTAAAACTTCCTTACACACAGTACAAAGCTGGGCTGTGGTCTTTTTTTTTTTTGAACACAATTTTATTTTCATGAAAATATTGACATATCATCAGTTCAAATTAATATTTCAGTTTTAACCCCATACCAATATCCCCAATTTACTCTCTCCCTCCCGCTGGCTTCCCGCAACGCTTCCCCCCTCGTCCCTCCAGCACAACTTAAGATAACATCATATTCTTATTTCAATATTGTTCCAAATATAGTAAGTTATGTTTCACATCCCAGTTCTTTTCTAGGTAAACTTTAAAGTCTCTCCACTCTTCATAGAATTCCTGATCTTCTTTGTTATTCAATTTTTTTGTAATTTTGTCCATCTCCGCCATAAACAAAGTTTTTTGTATCCATTCTTCTAACTCTGGAATTCTTTCTTGTTTCCAACATTGTGCATAGAGTAGTCTCACCGTTGTAATCAAATACCAAAATAGAGTCCTTTTTGTGATATTCAGTTCTTCCATTTTAAGTCCTAAGAGCAGAATTTCTGGCGCTTTCTTAAAGGAACATTTCAGAATCTTTTGCATTTCGCTGTGGACCCTGGTCCAGAAGTCCACAGCTTTTTGCCAGCACGCCAAAGTCTTCAATCTTTTTTAACAACAGCGGTAGTTTTTCTTCTGGTTCTTCCACCATAAACATCACATCATCTGCAAAAGCTCTATATTTATAACTGTAACCTCCAATTTTGAGCCCTTTGATTTCTTCATCTTCTTGTACTTTCTGTAACAGAATCTCCAATACCCAAATAAAAAGCTGGGCTGTGGTCTTTGTTGTGCTTCAAGCAACTGGGCTGAAGTAGAAGTCTTGCTGTCCCTCAAATAGACTCTTTATAGCTGCTGGCTCTTGTTTCTGGTCTTCTTTTCCTAGAATTTCAGAAGGATGAGCTAAGGACAGAGTTATGGACATAGGGGTCTGAACGAGAACATGTTTCAGAGACCCAGCTAAAGATTATTGTTGATAACAATCTTGCATTCTTCCAGTGTGTTCTATAACTAGTGAAATTATTCCTGGTGTTTCTTGGGATGGTTTGCTGTTCTCAAAACAACACCAAAAAGAGTTCCATCATTATTATCTGAGCTGCTATTGGTGCAAGGCAAAGTTAGAGGTCCAGAAGCTATTTGACCTTACAGATTTCTAAGAGTTCCATGACAGAGAGTTGAAAACATGCAGGATTTCATGTTCAATGTGTACAGAAAGAGGTCTGGAGCAAACTAGTCACATGTTCCTTCTAGCACTAATTTTCTTATAGTGTATTCCTTCTGTTTCATGCAATCTATTTGTAAATTACTTGAGCAATTTAGCACCTGTCTCTAGAGAGCACTATCAAATATGAGGGGCCAAATGATTCTGGAATATTTACTAACATTTTGCCTCAATCTTTATTGAGTCTATTACTTCTTGTTATGTCCCTTTAGATTTGTGAAGAATTTCTTTTTTTCTGCTCTCGTATGTGGTCAGAGGCTGCATCCACACGTTGTTGGATATCATGCTGTCATTGTGCTTGAACAGTCATTCATGGTTCAATTTTCCTGATGTGTACAAGACAGCCTAGCTACAAATGATTGCTATGACCCAATGAAGTATGGATGCAGCCACAGTGAGTGGCTTAAGAGTATGAACCCTAACTATGAATGGGACAGGAGTAAAAGGTTTCACAATTTCACAGAAACATTTCAGCAGAGGTTGGGAACATGTATCTTTCTCCTGTCCACATGTAATTGGCTATCATCACTTTATGTGGTGTGAAACATACAAAACATTTGGCACAATCCCTCCAATGACATTTAAGTCTTTACTTCAATAAGTAAATTCTATCAATTTAAAATAATTTTGCAACAATCCTTTATCTACATAACAATTGGTATATTTGCATAAAGATTTAAACTGTGGTATCTAAACATTAACTGCTAATTGAATAGTCACGATTAACATTTTAATCCTTGAAAGCTATTGCATTTTCATTTGAAATAGTTTTTTTAATTGATCCCTTCATCTGAGATGTTACAAACTCCTAAGAAACCACATAAAGCTTGGAAACCAATTTCTAGCAAGCCCCAAATACTCCCTGAGTGAACAGCTAATTAACAGTATAATATGTATTATATGTATTCAGATCCTAGGATTCATGCATGTACACTAAAAGAAGAGTTACCAGCTACATCTTGCAATGACATGATAAAAAGGAAGAATAAAATTAAGTTGGAGACCAATGCAGGCAGAGGGAGACATTCACATCTTGCATTTGTAAATGGTTAAGTACACCCAAATACATATTAACTGGCTATCTGTGTATGTGTACAGTTTGGAGTGTTTCTGTTCAGAATAATTGAAAATGACCTAAAAATATTGGGCTGTTATTCACACACACATTGAATGTACCTATCATTTAGATGTGTATTTTGTACTTCTCTCCCTCACTTCCCAAGTACAAAATGTTTAGTGTATCATTTATCATGTTTTCTTTACTAGAGATAATTTCATATAGAAATGCTGATTCCCAAGTGTCCTTTTGACAGGACCCACAGCAACAACGAAGTACACACTTATGGAAAGGTTTTACTTTTATTGAAGCTATAGATGCGTTGACAGGAACACTGTTAGGAATGGCAGGTAATCTATGTGCATGAAAGGTTATAGCACATTCATATCAGCAATACCCAATTACCGAGGTTCCCACGTGCGGGCAATAGGCTTGAGAACAAACGGCCAACAAAGCAAAACAGGTAAGAGCTTCCCACGACTCATCCTGGGTAAAGCCAAAGCAATCCCTCCAGCAACTCCTCCAGTGGCCTTGAAAGATACTTGTTTCTGCAGAGTGGCAATTAAGCGCAAGGGAAGGAATGCACATGAAAGGAAAACATAAGAAACCTTTGGCAGCTTGCTGACATACTGCCCTCTTGAAAACCAGCTCCCCCCCAAAAAATCCAGATGTCTCCCGGTCAACCCGGGAGGTCTCCCAGTTTACCCGGGAACTCCCGGTGGAATTTGAGGATCAACTGAGGGGCCCGAATATCCCCTACTTCCACCCATTTGAGGTGCTGGGGTCCAAAGTCCTTCCATTCCACCAAATAACGTAGCTTCCCACATTTGAGTTTTGAATCCAGAATTTGAGCAATCTCATAATGCTCTTCTCCTTCGATTAAAATAACAAAATTGCTACGGGGCAGGAAACTCCAGCGGAAACCAGGCGCAAGTGCCTCGTGAGAAATCACCCACAGAGGGCAAAGATCTCAGGTTCTTAGGCAATTCCACATCAGCCGCAACAACATTGATTACTTTGCGTACCTTAAATAGCCCAATGAACTTCCACCCTAATTTCCTGCTTGGACGCAACATTTTAATGTTCTTAGTGGAAACGTAAACATAATCCCCAGGCTGCAGAGCCCAACCCTCCACCCTTCTCTTGTCAGCCTGTGTCTTGTAAGCCTCCTTGGCTGCATTCAATGTCTTATACAGGAGGGGCCAAGACTCCCTCGATTTCTTGCACCACAACCCCGCCTCCCCAGGCCCCAAGTCATTCGCCCCATCCAGAAATGGGACCGGGGGACTGTCATAGCCATAAAGAGCCTTGAATGGGGACATTCCCGTTGATGTGTGGCAAGTGTTATTGTAACAATATTCAGCAAGAGGCAACAAATCATGCCAGTCATCCTGTTGATAGTTTGTGAAGCAAGGTAGATACTGTTCCAAGGTTTGATAAACCCTTTCCATTTGTCCGTCAGTCTCTGGGTGGTAAGCACTACTCAACCCTCTTTACACCCCCATAAGTTTAATCAATTCACCCCAAAATGTAGAAACAAATTCTGTTCCTCTGTCAGAGATAACCTTGGCCGGTAACATGTGGAGGCGCACAACATGAACCAGGAACACTTTAGCGAGGGCTTTGGCCATAGGCAAGGAAGCAAATGGGATGAAATGTGCTTGCTTTGAGAACAGGTCAACCACCACCCATATTACAGTCATGGATTTACTGGGCGGTAAATCAGTGATAAAATCCATTGAGATGACTTCCCAGGGTCTACTAGGTGTGGGCAGGGGCTTTAATAGTCCCAGGACTTTCCCAGGGCGAGGTTTGCTCATTGCACACATTGGACATGATTTCACAAACGATGATAAATCCTTGCGCATTCCCAGGACCCACAGCAACAACGAAGTACACACTTATGGAAAGGTTTTACTTTTATTGAAGCTATAGATGCATTGACAGGAACACTGTTAGGAATGGTGGGTAATCTATGCGCATGAAAGGTTATAGTACATTCATATCAGCAATACCAAATTACCGGGGTTCCCGCACGCGGGCAATAGGCTTGAGAACAAACGGCCAACAAAGCAAAACAGGTAAGAGCTTCCCACGACTCATCCTGGGTAAAGCCAAAGCAATCCCTCCAGCAACTCCTCCAGTGGCCTTGAAAGATACTCGTTTCTGCAGAGCGGCAATTAAGCGCAAGGGAAGGAATGCACATGAAAGGAAAACATAAGAAACCTTTGGGAGCTTGCTGACACCTTTTCCCAACAGTATGTGTTAGTACTTTGGCTGTCAACAAAAACTCTGTATCATGGGTACCTTTGCTCACACAAATATATTTTGTTTAATTTATTCAAGTTGCTCAGACGTATATGCATGGTATTATCCATTTTAATTTTAATAATACCTCCTCCGTGAGGTAGGTTGGACTCGGGGTGGTGACTTGCCCAAGGACACTCAGCAAATTTCATGTTTTGGCAAGGATATGAACCCAGGCTTCTGTTTATCCACTACATGACACAAGTTCAGTTCTTGCCGTATGGAGTGAGCTCTGGCATTTGCCCACCCCCACCTCATTGAATAAGATACAAGGGCGAGGGGGTGCCAATCAAGACCCAGCATGGGAAGCTGGGCCAATGGGAGGGAGGTGTGCTGGCTTGGTGTGGCAGTGGTTGCCTCCCTTTTTCCCATTCTGGTGCCAAGTGAGCTTCCCAGCCTCCCTACCTCTTGCTGGACCATGTGGGATTAGCTGGTCACCTTAGGGGCCAAGCAGGATTTTTTGGCTGTGTGTGGAGAGCTCTTTTTCATTTTTTGCCTACTTCACATGGTCCAAGGTGTGGAGGTATAAATAGGCCTGGTTAATCTGATTAGACCCTAACTGGGATGGTGGGAAAGCATGGGTGAAGGGGAGTTCGAGCTCGTAAGCACCCCAAGATATTATTGATTGGAGGGCCCTCAACTGGGTCCCTATTGGCTGTGCAGTCTGGGTGACTCAGTGGTGACCTCCTCGGGGTTGGGGGGACATATGCCAAGCCATAAGGCTTAGCAGTCGTGGGCAGGGTCTGTGCTCCTCCATCCCTTCTATGTACGTATGTGTGGGCCATGAGGTGAAAGTTCTGGAGGGACTCTGGATCTGGATCAGAGCCAGGGTGGTTTTACCCATTTAGGAGGCTCATGTTGCAAACCTGCTGTGATCCATGCCTTAGGGATTTGTTTCAGTTCTGCAGATCTGCTTGTTATAAAGTTCCCAGCTTAACCCATAACTGGTGTTGTGTCTTCATTTAAGGGGTGGGTGGGCAAATGGTTATTTGTTTCCACTTCCATCAGATCAAAATGAAAATTTGATCATGGTGTTGGAAAATATTTTTATGGAGCCATTCACATATTAACCCCACCCCCACCCCACCCCTCACTGGGAGATGTATATACCACTCCACCTAAGAAATAAAAACACAAGGCTTCAGGGGACATAATAAAGAAGCCTTTGCATCAGGCTTTTGACACGAAGCTGCCCATCTTTCAGAAGTGTGATGTGGGATTAGTCAGACAGTTCAGCATTGAGCAAGAATTTTATGGGTGAGTTTGCAACTGGCTCAGAGAAGAGAGGTTTTTTTTGGGGGGGAGGGATTGGATGTACAGGCTACACTGTCTGCATGACTGTTGTGGATTGCTCTAAAAAAGTGAAGTGACTACATGTTCCATTTATGATGACTGATTGCCCCCCCGTCAGAATAATGAGACAGATAACCGTTGGAATCAAACAAGGACCACTTTATTATCTATTTAAAGAACTGTAACTAAGTGGCAAGGGGAAGCTAAGCTGGTGCAGAACAGGCAAAGCAGGTGTCAATCCAGCCAGCCTCCTTGCCCAAAATGGGGGCAAACCACCTGCCCCAGTCTTGAGCCATCCATGTGTCTCGCGACCAGCAGACCAGCCCACTGGTTGCCCTTCAGAAGCGCCTACCCCTGAAGTCATACAGTTTGCAGGAAGGAGCCTACCTAATAGGTTTCCAGAGGTAATCATCATTCCCAGCCCTGGGCCATAAAGCCCTAAGGCCATTCCTGATGACCCCCTTGTTCCCAAATGGGGAAATGGCTAAAGGTGCTCACCGGTTCTACTTTCTTACCCACACAACTCTGCCAAGTGACCAACCTATTTAACAGCAACCACCATTACAACTTCCAGTTCCACTGTCCTCAGTGTAAGGTAGCTGAAAACACCTCCATCCTATAGCCAATCAGGATGGAAGTGAAAAATTCCTACCTGGCCCCAACAGGCGACCGGCCAATGCCTACACTAAGAACAGGGCGGGAGGCGATGAGCACGAGGCAACGAATGGCTTGGGTGGGAACGGGGCCTGGTCTTTATAGGCTAGCCCCATCCCTGTCCAACATTGCAACATGTGGTGTCACAACACCATTGCCATCCTGCTCTCCTCCGGGGCAGCAAAATGGCCCCCGCCCTCTATCGGCCTTGCCTGGAGGGTCAGGAGCCCAAAAAGCCACATAATTTCCTAAGCACTTTTGAAAACAATGTAGTCCTTAGTTTGTGAGATAGGCTAGACTGAGAAACTATCATGGGCAAAGATTTGAACTGGCTCACACAGACCCAAGCTACTACAGTAGAGCTGTGCCTTTAACATTAGCCTACCTCAGCATTTTTAAGTGGTGGTAGAGTACAACTTAAAGCACACAGTCTGTACCTAAAGACCCTTTTCTCCTGGAGTTCAACTGGCAGAAAAGTGAATGCAAGGGCAGCGGGGAGGGGAGTTGATGGACAGAGAATTCCACATCTTCCCAAAAGTGCACCTAGTCGACCCACATGTCCTACTTTGGATATTGTGGAATCAGACCTGCACTGAGAGACACAGCTCTGCCACCATCACTGGAGCAGAAGTTGGGAGTAATTCTGTATGTTAATAATCCGCATTTTGTATTTTAAATCTGGTGGCACACTTTTAAGTAGTCACAGGATTAGTTAATTCATATCACCCAGCAAAGCCTCTTCTTAATCCTGTAGTGTTTCATTAAGGAATAATATATCATGATAACGTATGCAGTTACCATAGAAATGCTGAATATCTTTAAATAATTGATGCAGTTAACTATGAACTGGTTTTATAAATGTGCAAATGCATTGTTTTGCAGGTAGATTTCCTAGGTTACATTACTCAAAGAACAGAGTCCTTACTGCATTCAGATTGGTATATTAACCTACTTTTCAGTAAAAGACAGTGAACACGTGAGTTGGACCTGTGCTCCCCTTAAATCAATAAGATTTAACTTTTAAGCATAGAGTTCAGAATCAAGGTTCTTTATTACATTGACTTTAGACAAGCAGAATAATAAATGACAGCCTTACTAAACAAACTAGATTTTTTTCTGGCATCCCATTTCAAAGGTTTTTGTTATGCTGAGATAAGGAGTTGATGGAGTGTCAGTATAAACCCATGAAGGGGCAGGGATAGCACACTACATCTATTGGTCAAATAGTGACAGGACTCATATGCCCAAATGAGCAAGACTCTGACCTATTCAGACAAGTCACGAAAGCAAAATGAAGAAGATGCAAGGAAAATAAGAAGCTCTCCATCATATCTGAAATGGAACATTAATATCTCCACAGGTGGAAGCATCCAATGTGAAAACTATTATTGGTATTTTTACAGGAGGCCTCATTGCAACCTGCTGAGAGAAAAGGCTTTCTGATCACATTCAAAGACAACTGACTTTTATTGTTGATGGAGACGACCTGCCTCCAATTAAGTCCCCTGCCAAAAGAGCTCAGGGCTGCTTCCCTGGTTCTTCTTGCCTCCATTTTCCGTGCAATAACTCCATGAGGTAGATTTGGTGTAGAGAGTTTGACTAGCCCAAGGCCAGAGAGCTTCCACAGCAGAATGACAGTTTTTAACCCATATTTCCCCAACTTAGTCCAATGCTTTAATTATTAGTGGTTTTCAATACTGGCTGAATATATTTTTATAAGGTATACAGTAAACCATCTATTTGGTCCCCCACCTGAAAAGGAACACACAAACAGCAAGAGTGCATTAAACAAAGACTTTGCTGATTATTTACACAGATGACCTGCAGTGAGTAAACTATTAATGTGGGGGCCCTAAAAGGCTACCACTATTTGGGCAATCCCATCCTAGCTCCAAGCCCAGAACCCTACATAGCTGCTCTTCACTCGCCCTTGCCTATACATTAAAACTGTACACAGAGATGCTTCCCATCAAGGCTATTCTCCTGTGCTGGTCAGCGTAAAGGTTTAGGTGTTAACCAGCAGCACTGAGAGAGTTCCCTCCCCAGGTACTTGGACTGGGCAACTCAAAGTGTTCGGTTTGGTTACCTCTCCCTGTCTTAAGATATGACAGGCTGCTTGCCAATCTATGACCATGACAATGAGCCTGCAGCAAACCAGACACCTTAGTTAGGGCCTTACCAGTCTACTCTAACCAAATGTATTCAATGCTCCTCCCCATTATATAGTATGAAGTAAGTGGAAAAAAGGTCTGACCCAAGGCCAGTTGGAGGCAGACCCCCAAAATTTCTGCTTGACCCCCAGAAACAACCTGGTAATCTGATGCTGTACTGAAGGAAGGGAAGGTGAGGCAGTTCTAGCACAAAAGGTCAGGAAGGAGGAGGAGATTGGAATTATACCCCACCCTTCACTACCTGAAGGAGTCTCAGAGTGGCTTACAATCACCTTCCCTTCCTCTTCCCACAACAGACACCCTGTGTGGTAGGTGGGGCTGAGAGAGAGCTGAGAGAACTGTGGGTGAATCAAGGTCACCCAGCCGGCTTCATGTGGAGGACTGGGGGAATCAAACTCAGTTCTCCAGATTAGAGTCCGCTGCTCTTAACCACAACACCAAGGTGACAGAGTGTTGGCTTTAAATAGCCAGCCCCAAATGCCCCCTAATTGATTGGGTAGCATCGTGCTAGCCCACCCACCCAATAGTCTGATGCCTTCCCTTTTCAAAGGAGGAGCATCAAAATGGTTGATAGTGAATATAGGAACTAATCTTATATTTATTTATTTATTTATTTATTTATTTATTTATTTGTTAGATTTATATCCCACTTTCCCAAAAATCATCTGCCAAAGTGACTTACATCAATAAAGTGTTGTCCTTGTGTACACCAAACCAGCTCAGTATGTTCTTTATAGTATTTTCCTTTGTCGTCTAATTCTGTTCTATTCAAAAAGTGGTGAATGTGCTTCAAAATGCAGATATTTTGTATAAAATTTACCTGAAAATGAAAACAAAAAGTTTCCTGTTCCTTGTTTCTTCGTCCTCATGATTCAGAGATGACACTGCCCTCATTCCATGCATATATGAATTCTTTTGGTGTTCCTGGAAACCATTGTTCCTTCTTCTACTCCCTCTGGATAGATCTAAAGTGATGGTACAGGAGGGAGAAAAGGGAAAAGGGCAAAAGGTTAAGCAATAGTACCCAGTAATAAGCCATTAAAACCATTACATTAGTTTCAAACTGTTATTGTTACAAAATTCATATTCAGGAATGAGAGAGGAAGAAGGGGAAAAAAGTCCAGCAACTATGAATTAATTCAATATTCCTAATGTTATTGCTAATTATAACACCTTAATTAGTATTTTAGAAGCTCTCTTGAGTCCACAGAATTCATTATTATAGCTGACCTCTGCTTCTGTCTTTCGTTAAAAAAAATTGTGTTTCCCCTGGTACATACAGAAGGCCTCATTCTTAAATGCATTAATGAATTGCTCAAACAGTGTTGCATAATGGCTAGAATTTGGACTTACAATGAAGCATGACTTTGAGTCCCTATTCATCCATCAATTTTACTGCATGACCTTCAGCCAGCCACTGTCACCTACCTCACAGGTTTGTTGTGAAAATGAAATGGGAAAGGAATCATTTACATGGCCTGAGCTCTTTTGAAGAAGAATTGAATTATAAAAGGACACTTACATTGGTAAAAGCATTATTTATCAAAACCTCAAGAGTTCTTTCTCCTCATGTGACAAAGATCACAAGCCTCCACCAGTCTCTAAAAGATAAATTGCATGTGCACTCACAATTCAGATCAGAGCTATGCACAGGAGAAAGAGGTTCTAACCCTCCAGCCCCTGCTGTGATTCAGTAATAGACTACAAGCTCTTCATATTATGTTAAGTATTTTAAAAGGATAGAAAGATGTGTCCAACTCATGTTTTTTCTCATTAAAATGCTAATAGTGCAAGAAGTCCCATTTTGATCTGTGAAACTGAGAGTGGGTTAGGGGGATAATCCCTTCTCCTCTGCTTATGTGACTCTGATCCAAGATGGCTGTGCACATGCACAATATACTTTTTATAGGTTGATGGAAAATCAAAATGTTAGTCACATCTGTGCCATAGTTGACCTAAAATTAATAAATTTGTGTATGTTTTGAGCTGCTTTCATGGGCATGCTTTGCTGTAGTTTGGTGCAGAAACCGGAACAGGTCCTTTGGGAGGAAAAGCATCCACATGACGTCATCCACAAATCATGAATTTTCCAAGTTTCCTCTCCCCTTGCTGTGATCTTGCATAAACATGGTTTGGCATGACTTGTTTTGATCAAAGCATGTTTCTGTGCTGCATGGACAGGAAGGTGTGCATTCTTGCACCTTTTCTTTGCCTCAGTCTCTTAGCTGCCATTCCCCCCTGCCACCAGAGGGATCTCGGAGGGCTTTTTCAACAACAAAAAATCAGCACAGGGCTGATACAATCCCTGCATTCAGTTCCCAACAATAACCTGGCTGCTCCATTATGGACCAACTGAAGTTTTTTTCTCATTAAAATGCTAATAGTGCAAGAAGTCCCATTTTGATCTGTGAAACTGAGAGTGGGTTAGGGGGATAATCCCTTCTCCTCTGCTTATGTGACTCTGATCCAAGATGGCTGTGCACATGCACAATATACTTTTTATAGGTTGATGGAAAATCAAAATGTTAGTCACATCTGTGCCATAGTTGACCTAAAATTAATAAATTTGTGTATGTTTTGAGCTGCTTTCATGGGCATGCTTTGCTGTAGTTTGGTGCAGAAACCGGAACAGGTCCTTTGGGAGGAAAAGCATCCACATGACGTCATCCACAAATCATGAATTTTCCAAGTTTCCTCTCCCCTTGCTGTGATCTTGCATAAACATGGTTTGGCATGACTTGTTTTGATCAAAGCATGTTTCTGTGCTGCATGGACAGGAAGGTGTGCATTCTTGCACCTTTTCTTTGCCTCAGTCTCTTAGCTGCCATTCCCCCCTGCCACCAGAGGGATCTCGGAGGGCTTTTTCAACAACAAAAAATCAGCACAGGGCTGATACAATCCCTGCATTCAGTTCCCAACAATAACCTGGCTGCTCCATTATGGACCAACTGAAGTTTCGGAACAGTTTTCAACAGCAGCCTCATGTAATACGATCAGAGCATAGATTACTGTGGCCAGATCACACCTTTCGAGAAAGGGCCAGTGGGATCTTCTGGGATTACAACTGATCTCTATACATCAGAGATCAGTTCCCCTGGAGATAATGGCTGCTTTGGAGGATGGAGTCTATGGCATTATACCCTGCTGAGCTCCCTTTCCTCCCCAAACCTTGCCCTCTCCAGCCCCCCCCCCAAATCTCCAGGATATTCCCAGCTTAGATTTAGCAACCCTACTGGCATACCAGCCAAAGCTGGTAAGAGATGCTACATGCCACAGAGGAAGCTTGAGCTTCCAGCTACAGGCCAGGATCCAGCAGTACCCCCAAGGTACAAACCTGCTCCATCAGTGGGAGTGCAACCCCCTCCACGTCAGCGTGACTCCTCAGTCTTTGGGCAACTTTGTCATTGACCAGCAGTATATCAGCCTTGGATGGACTGAGCTTCAGTTCACTGGGTCTCATCCATCCCATTACCTTCTCCAGGCATCTATTCAGACCCTCTGCACACATCCCCCCCCCAAGTTAAGATGATAAGGAGCTGGGTGTCATCTGCATATTGGTAAAAACAACCATGGTGAACTGCAGCGCTATTGCAATAAAGACAAAAGTAACTATATATATAGTCAAAGTGCTAGTATAATGAATTAATTTTTTCCAGACATTCAGTACAAAAATATAGTTATTCCCATCCAGTTATCAAAGTGGCATACAGAAAACTCTCACAAGGAAAAAGTCAAAGGAAAAATTATAAATAGAATTAATCAAAATCTGCAGTATCCAAAGTGCAAACGAGATGGGGCTTCCGGTTAACTCCCACGTTTCAGAGATCCAGTCACTTCTTCAGTAAAGGAAATTGGCAGAGCATCCAACAAACAGTCAAGGTCAAGTATTTTCTATATCAACATGTGCTCACAATCTCTCTTGCCAGTGAGGAAATAATGCTCTGCCAGTTACAGTCCATCGAAGCATGTGCCCCCAGGAAAGCACTCTTTGGGGAAGTCACAGTTGAAGGTTGAGGAGTGTGTCAAACAGCCCCCCTGCAAGTTAGAGGCATCAGACTTCCAGAGGACCTCCCTGGGGTGCCCGTCTACCTGCCTTCCAAATTTGGTGAATATTGGCGGGGGGGGGCAGTACTGAGAGTCAGTTTGGTGTACTGATTAAGAGCAGCAGACTCTAATCTGGAGAACTGGGTTTGATTCCCCACTCTTCCACATAAAGCTGAGTGACCTTGGGTCAGTCAAAGTTCTTTCAGAGCTCTCTCAACTCCACCTACCTCACAGGGCGTCTGTTGTGGAGAGAGGAAGGGAAAGTGATTGTAAGCCACTCGAGACTTCTTCGGGTAGAGAATGGCAGGACATAAAACCAACTCTCCTCCTCCTCCTCCTCCTCCTCCTCCTCAACATTGTTCCCCTTGGGGTCAAGAAGTGGTCACCCACCTGCCTTCCCCTGGTGACAGGGTCTTGGGGTGGGGGGTGGCCTGCCACACTCACCCTTGGACAGAAACCGCAAGGTGAATACTGTATATAACTCTTTCACCTAAATTAATATACAATAAAGTTCATTTTTTACATTATAAGTGTATTAGTGTATTTCTTATTATAACATCACAATCTTGCAACAACTTCCAAATATGTTACATATATTCCATAAATACACAAGTGGCAAGCAGAATACTCTGCATTCAGTGATGCTTCCACTGTTTCACAATGTTGCTACATACAAATAAGTGAATCAATTTATCCAGGACCAATACTGTCCTTGCCACAAAATTTCTTTCCATACAGTCACAGAATAGTTGACCTTCACTCATAGATTAATAATGTGCCAGAACGACCACTGACAAGATTCCTAGGCTTACAATAGCCTTCCCTTCCTCTCCCCACAACTGACACCCTGTGAGGTAGGTGGGGCTGAGAGAGCTCTGAGAACACCGCTCTTGAGAGAACAGCTCTGAGAGAACTGTGACTGACCCAAGGTCACCCAGATGGCTGCATGTGGAGGGATGGTGAATGTGGAGGAGCAGGGAATCAACCCCAGTTCTCCAGATTACAGTCCACTGCTCTGAAGAACTACACCAAACTGGCTCTTGGGGGGAAAGAAGATATGGGGAGGCAGACAAGGACATGGGGAGGTTGAAAGCGATGGTTCTTGGGGGGGAATCGTGAGGAGGCATACGTAGACAGGAGAAAGCTGGGAGCGGCAATTCTTGGGGGGACAGAAGTCTTGAAGAGGCAGACTTGGATATGTGGAGACTGGAAGCGATGATACTTGAGGGGACAAAAGTCTTGAGGAGACAGACGTGGACATGGGGAGGTAGAAAGTCTTGGCCTGGCAGTTTGGAGGCCCTCCAGTTGCCAGTAATGGACAGTGAGGGAGAGATAGCCATGCTGCTGGCTGCACCACAGGTCTGCCACAAAATGCAAGGTTCACCCTATGTTCCAGACACCTGGGCCTTGACCATCTCCACCACAGAGTGGTGAATAGAGGGCAAGACTTGCCAGCTAAGGGTCCACCACAAGGGAATGGAATACCACAGGGCAACATGGTGCAGCAGCCAACAAAAGACCATATCCTCAACAATGGAGAAAGGTTTTCCATCCAGGGCAACCATGTCACCAACAAGGTGAGTGATTGTCTCCTGGGCCTTCCCCCTAGGCCATTTGTTCAGCAGCACCAGAGTCTCCATGGGAGTGACCTCCAGGACGGTGGCCTGCCTGGATGTTCCACTCCCACCTGCAGCACCCTCACTATGAGTCCTTTTGCTTGGGGTGGTCTCCTGCTCCCCCCTCTTCCCCACTGAGCAGGCCTCTTCTTCCCCTTGCTGGGTGCCACTCATTGCTCTGGAGGCAAAAAAGTTGGGTGGTGCCTTTGCAGGTGCCTGTAGAGGGTGGTGGATGATATGTGGTGGGGGTCTGAGCCACTCCATACCTGGAGGTTGCAGACTCAGCACTCTATCACACAGGGATCATTGGGGAGGACACAGAAGTGCTCCCAAAGTGTAACCTGGAAACGGGGACCGAAAATTGGGGCAGATCAGAGGCCTAGCCACTGCAGTGTAAGTGCTGGGCTGGGAGGACTGATGGAGGGATGGACTGGAGGCAGGAGCAGGCCCAAGGAGTTGGGATGTGGAGTATCTGTATTTTTCTCTAGCACCCCCTAATTCACCACCCTCAGATTCCTTCTCCACAAAGAGCTTTAGCAACGTCTCTGGTTTTGGCAGAGTTAATAGCTCTTCTGCCTCCAAGTCCTTCCCCAAGAGCACATCAAGCAAAAGAGGTTCTGCCTCTGAGACCTCTGGGTACCAGTGGGCTGGCAGGATGGGCTTGTTCCACAGGGACAGAGGCCTGTGGGATGGGGGGCTGGACTTCTTCCCCCCATGATGAGCATCCTTGTCCCCACTGTCACCCTTATGGCACAGAGGGATGTTGACAAATTAGGTGGGAGTGTGTGGGTCCTCAGCCGAGAAACCCACTGGATGAGCCCCTCTGCCTGGCTACAGCAGAGGGACAAGTAGTGGGTCAGAGCACTGAGCCCACCAGACACTGCCCCAGCCAGGGACAGGTGTCCAAAAATCCCAGTGAGGGGGAGTGTGGGGCCTCAACCAAGGCACCCAGTAGCTTAGCCCCTCTTCCATGCCTTAAGCAGAGGGACAAGTAGTGGGTCTGAGCCCTGACCCTACCAGACACCACCCCAGCCAGGGACAGGTATTTAGAAATCCCATGGAGGGATTTCTTCGGCCAAGGAACCCACTGGCTGAGCCCCTCTGCCTGGCTGTATCAAAGAGAAGGATGCCTCAGAGCCCTGAAGCACCAACACTGTTCACAGGCTTCCAATTCCACCTTTCTGCCTCTAACAGTTAACTACTCCCTCTCTGCCTGAATGTCTGCCGCAAAGTGAAAGCAGCTGAGTGTGAGCTGGGGGGGTATATATCCATTCTGCTCCCATAGAGCAGAATAGGAGCTGCCTATCAAGCTTTGGAGGGCCACTATTGGAATTTGCAGGGCTGCAGAAGCCCCCCCCCCAGTTGCCTTGACAATTGATTCATCAACACTAGCATGTCTGGCTCACGAACTGGCTTCACAAACCTCCAAGGCTCATGAACCACAGTCAGGACCCACAGCAACAACGGAGTACACACTTATAAGAAGGTTTTACTTTTATTGAAGCTATAGATGCATTGACAGGAACACTGTTAGGAATGGCGGGCATTCTATGTGCATAATAGGTTATAGGGCGTACCCAATTACATTGATTCCCACGCGCGGGCATTAAGCTGGGAACAAACGGCTGCAAAAGCAAAACAGGTAAGAAGCTTCCCACGACTCTGTCTGGGCAGAGAGACCTCAACTCCTCCAGTGGCCTTGAGAGATAAGCGTTGCAGCGAAGAGGCAATTAAGCGCAAGGGAAGGAATGCACAAGTAATGAAAACACACACCATACTATTGGCAGCGTAGCTGACATAGTGCCCCCTTGAAAACCAACCCCCCCCCCCCATCAATCCAGTTTCCTCCCAGTTAGTCCAGGAGATCTTCCGGTTTGCCCGGTGGAATTTACGTATCAGTTGAGGGGCCTGAATATCCCCTACTTCCACCCATTCGAGGTGCTGGGGTCCAAAGTCTTTCCATTCCACCAAATAAAACAGCTTCCCTCATTTGCATTTAGAGTCCAAAATCTGTGAAATTTCATAATGTTCCTCGCCTTCAATCAAAATGGGCGGTGGAACAGGTGGTTCCCGATGCCACGGGCAGGACCCAGTGTCTTTTTTCAGGAGGCTGAAATGAAATGCAGAGTGTAATGTCCTCAGATTATTTGGTAATTCCACATCAACTGCCACATCATTGATCACTTTTCGCACCTTAAATGGCCCAATGTATTTCCACCCCCAATTCCTACTCGGCCGTAGCATTTTTATGTTTTTAGTAGACACGTACACAAAGTCTCCAGGCTGCAGAGCCCAACCCTCCACCCTTCTCTTGTCAGCCTGTGCTTTATAAGCCTCCTTGGCTGCATTCAATGTCTTGCACAAAAGCGGCCACGATTCCCTCAATTTCTTGCACCATAATCCCGCCTCCCCAGGTCCCAAATCAATTGCCCCATCTAGAAAGGGAACTGGGGGGCTGTCATATCCATAGATAGCTTTAAACGGGGACATTCCAGTCGAGGTGTGGCAAGTATTATTGTAACAATATTCAGCCAGGGGTAATAGGTCATGCCAATCATCTTGTTGATAGTTTGTAAAGCATCGGAGGTATTGTTCCAGTGTTTGGTTAACCCGTTCCGTCTGCCCGTCAGTCGCTGGGTGGTAAGCACTACTCAAACCCCTTTCCACCCCCATGAGTTTCATCAATTCACCCCAGAACTTGGAAACAAATTGCGTTCCCCTGTCGGAGATCACCTTGGCCGGCAACATGTGGAGTCGTACAACATGAACTAGGAAAGCCTTGGCAAGGGCTTTAGCCGTGGGCAGGGAGGAAAAGGGGATGAAATGCGCTTGTTTCGAGAACAGGTCCACCACCACCCAGATTACAGTAATCGATTTGCTGGGTGGTAGATCTGTAATAAAATCCATAGAAATGACCTCCCACAGTCGACTTGGAGTGGGAAGGGGCTTTAAAAGTCCCGGAACTTTTCCGGGGCAGGGTTTGCTCATGGCGCATATTTGACAGGATTGAATGAACGAAGACAAGTCTTTGCGCATGTGCGGCCACCAGAATTGTCTCTGTAGTAGCTGAAGAGACTTCACAAACCCAGAATGCCCCTCCAGTTTTGAGCCGTGTACAGATCGCATCACCTCCCCCCTCAGTGATTGTGGCACATACAGTTTATGGTTCCAATACCAGCAGCCATTTTCCCCTTGCGCACAATCGCCCACCCCTTCCAATTGATCTCAGTCCGCCTCCAAGAAGGCAGAGTTGAACTGGGCAGCCCAAGGCGATGATGGTGAGGTGAGAGGTGGCGCAAGTGGTGGAGCCGAGAGCCCGGTGGCTTGGCTGTGAGTTGTTACCGCCCCTCCTAGTTGGGAGGGAGTGAACACTGAGTCCAGTATGATGTCTCTCTGGCTGTCAGGCTGGGGGAGGCACAAGAGGGCATCTGCCAGAGAATTTGCCGAGCCCGGAAAATGATGGAGGGTGAACTGAAACTTAGAGAAGAAATCTGCCCATCTTAGTTGGTTTGCATTCAAGCAACGTGGCGTTTTAAGAGTCTCTAAGTTCTTGTGGTCTGTCCACACCTCGAAAGGGACCCTGGCCCCTTCCAACCAATGCCTCCATCTTGAAAACACCAATTTTATTGCCCCCACCTCCTTCTCCCACACAGACCAATTTCTTTCAGAGTCATTGAATTTCTTAGACACATATGCCAAAGGATGTAGCAGACCGTCCTCCCCTTCTTGCAGGATAGCCCCCCCATGGCCACATCAGACGTGTCTGTTTGCGCAATGAACTTTTTATATTCATCGAGGTGAGCCAACACTGGTTCCGAGGTTAAAAGGGTTTTCAAGCGCATGAACGCTTCTTGGCACACAGCAGACCAAGGTAGCGGAGCCCCGGGCCTGGTAGCTTCCAGACCTTTCCCTTTTGTTTTTAAAAGGTCCGTGAGGGGAAGGCTGATTTGTGCAAAGTTGGGCAAAAAGGACCTATAAAAGTTCGCGAATCCTAAGAAGGATTGTAATTGGCACTGGGTTCGGGGTGCTTCCCACTCCAAAACATCACGGACCTTCCCCGGGTCCATTTCCAGTCCCTTGTTTGAAATGCGGTAGCCCAGAAAGTCAATATGTGTCTTGTGGAATTCGTACTTGGACAGTTTCGCAAACAGTTTGTGCTTGTGCAACGTGCTCAACACCTCCCTCACCAATTTCACATGGGAGGGGGACATCGTACAAAAGTATATCATCCAGGTAAATGAGCATCCCCTTAAACAAATGCTTGTGCAACACTTCGTTTATCAAGTTCATGAATACCCCTGGGGCCCCCTGAAGTCCGAACAGCATCACCAGGTATTCAAATTGGCTCAGGGGAGTGTTGAACACAGTTTTCGGCTCTTAAATCCAACTTAGAAAAGATTTTTCCCTTTGCAGCCTCGGCCAACAAGTCTTTGGTTAAAGGCATCGGGTAGGCGTTGGTAGAGGACACTGCATTTAGACCCCGGTAATCCGTGCAGAGCCTCAGCCCCCCATCCTTTTTTTCCGGAAAAGCACTGGCGACACAAAAGGGGACGAGGCCAGCCGGATGAAACCTCTCACCAGGTTTTTATCAACAAACTTTCTCAGTTCCTCTTTCATGGCGGCCCCATTGCATAAATCCGCCCTTTTGGCAGCTTCGCCCCTGGCACCAGCTCAATACTACAGTCTGAGTGTCTATGGGGCGGTAATTCATCTGCTTCCTCCTCCCCGATACTCCGGAGGGATGGAAAGCAGTTCCTCTTGTGCCAAAAATGCTCCCAGGGCCTCGAGGGGGGGTTTCTCTCCCCACTTAGGATCCCATTTGTGTCTTTGGCACCGGGGTGAGACGCATTGCACCCTCCCCTCCTCCCAAAGGATATAAGGATTGTGCCCGTGGAGCCAAGGAGCCCCCAGCATGAGGGGGAAACGGGCCGCCGGGGTGACCACAAAGGAACAGGACTCCCAATGATCTCCTGCCCCCATCCGTAGTGGTACTGTTTCATATATGCAGGGGTCTTTCATCGTAGACCCATCCATCTGGGTGAAAATTAAGGGGTCTTTTAATTTTATCACCCCAACCTCAAGTCCTGTAGCCAAGAAAGGGCTTATCAAGTCTCTCCCGCACCCTGAGTCAATAAGAGCCTTTGCTCTTAGGTGGGTCTCAAGAGCTGGGTTTAACAGGGAAACAGTTACTAAATATGGAAGGGGGGTTGCTCACCACTTCAGGCACCTCTTCTGGCGCCTCTAGTTGAGGGCCCTGCCATTCCGCATGGTCTACAGCAGGACCGATCCGTTTCCCGCCAGCTTGTGGTCCTCACTGCTCGAGTCCCCTATGTCCTCTTCGGGAGAGGCTTGTAGACCCTTGGCAAATGTTGTTTTCCCACTTGGTTTCTTCACCGGGGTGGCAGGACTTCCTTTGCCGGCATCTGCCTTCTCCCGGCACACTTGTTGCCCGCAATCAGCCGCGAAATGGCCCCATTCTCCACATTTCAGACACAAACCTTGGCGCATTCGTTGCTCCCGCGTTGCATCCAGTTGCCGGGGCAGTTTGGGCTTCGGAGTGATAGGGGTTGATTTCCCCCCTCCTGCTGCCATATCCAGCCGCAAGGTCTGCAAACGATTCTTGGCACTCTCTGCCTCCTGCATCCATGCCATGAGGGAGACAGGGTCGACCGACCTCAGGACCGTTTCTCTTATCTCCACATTCAGTCCAACCTGGTACATCTCGGCTAGTACATTGTCAGGCCAATTAGGTAATTTGGCCACGTGAAGTTTGAACTCTGCGGAGTATTCTCAAACCGTTCTATGCCCTTGCTTCAGTGTGCACAAGTGCGCTTGTGCTCTGGGCCCCGCGTTCCAATCCTCGAATTGAGTCCGCAGCGCCCACATGAATGCAATCATGTCATTGAGCTCAAGGCCCCTGGCATTGTGCAGCCCCACATACCACGCTGCTGTGGGGCCTCGGAGTCATGCAGCCACTACGTCGATCCGACTGCTATCATCTGGAAACAGGTGGCCCGATTGATCCACGAACTTCTGCACTCACACCACAAAGTAAGAGAGTTCATCAGGATTGCCATCGAACGTAGCCTCAATCAGGTCTTTTGGGCGCTGGTTCACCTGCCCCTGTGGACTGGGCGGCCTTGGAGCCGGTGCCGGTACATCTTCTGGCCTCGGGGCAGGTACTCCACCCGGTTGCGTGGGCACCCCAGGCCCAGGTAAGAGTTGCCTCGGAGCCGGTGCCGGTACATCTTCTGGCCTCAGGGCAGGTACTCCACCCGGTTGCACGGGCACCCCAGGCCCAGGTAAGGGTTGCCCCGCCGGCACAGCTGGCACAGCTGGTCTCCTCTCCAAGGCCTCAGCAATTGCTCTCGTGACCAAGTCTGGGATAGCCATGACGACTTCCTCCAAAGTTTGCTGCAGATGCTGAATGTTCCGACCAGCTGCTTCCACGTGCTCGGTCAGTCCCTTGTCCGGGGACACCCGGCCACTCCGGGCCTTCGATCGCTCCGTCACCCACGGTTGAGTGATTGGCTCGAACTGGGCTCCTAATGGAGGTAATCCAGGTGTGGCGGTGAGACCCCTGTCATACAGACTGTCTCTCGAGGGCCCCCCCGTGAGCTTGTAGGTCTCTTTCGTTGACTTGGGGTTGAACTGGCTCCAGCTAGAACTGGGTCTGCCACTTTGTCCAGCCTGGTATCTTGATCCTTGAGGAGTCAGGAACAGATGTGCCGACGAGTACCTTGGGATAGTCCCCCCCACCAAGGTTCCCTCTAAGCTGCGGAGTCCTGTGAGCAAAAATTCTACTTTGTGAGCAACCGGCATTAAAGTGGTGGGCCGGCGATTTGGCTGCTGCAGAAATTAGTTTGCTCTGGAGCCATCCTTCCTGAGCTAAGGTAAAAAGCTGTGAGCCGGAGGCTGAAAAACTGTGAGCCAGCTCACCCTAACTCAGCTTAGAGGGAACATTGCCCCCCACTGCTCACGATGCCGGTGGTCGTGTAGTCACCAGTACCGAAGCCGTGGTAGCCAAGGTTTTTTTCCCCTGTGTCTGGCTCCTCGGGCTCCTAATCTGGCTCCTCTCCTTCATCGGGGTTTTTCAGTAAAGGTTTCCCCTCTCCGTCGCTCATATCGATTTTGATAGATGCGCTGAGAAAGGGAATGAAGGATCCTAACAGAATGTCAGGACCCACAGCAACAACGGAGTACACACTTATAAGAAGGTTTTACTTTTATTGAAGCTATAGATGCGTTGACAGGAACACTGTTAGGAATGGCGGGCATTCTATGTGCGTAATAGGTTATAGGGCGTTCATATTCACACACACCCTCCACCGAGTACCCAATTACATGGATTCCCATGTGCGGGCATTAAGCTGGGAACAAACGGCTGCAAAAGCAAAACAGGTAAGAAGCTTTCCACGACTGTCTGGGCAGAGACACCTCAACTCCTCCAGTGGCCTTGAGAGATAAGTGTTGTAGCGAAGAGGCAATTAAGCGCAAGGGAAGGAATGTGCATGTAATGAAAACACACACCATACTATTGGCAGTGTAGCTGACAACCACCAGCTGGGCCCAGTTCATGACAAATTTCGGTTTTTGAGCCAGTTTGTGCCCATCCCTACCAGATACTGTTTTTGTGTGTTTGTTTTGCTTCTCCAAACAACTCTCTCTTGTGGGCTTTAAATGAGGTTTCTGACCCAAAAGAGAAAGCAACATAAGCCAGTCCATCTGACAGCCTATTGTGTTAGTTACATCAGAAGACAGTTTAAAAGAGGGTTTTTAAAAAAATCACTCCAGGAGGCTTGCTGTGACAATATTTGAGACTTTCTGTTTCAGTGTAATGGGAAAGAAAATAGTATTTTGAAGGAAGACTTTCTCTTCTAAGCTATGTTTGGAAATCTGCTAATATATTGTTATAGGGAAATGAACTTTGAATATAGCTTGTTTTGCAAATACACAGCACTTTTGATAAGGAAGTATGTTCACAATGCAAAACAGGTAACAGAACACTCTTTTAGCTGTGGATGTTTATGATGTCTATATTTTATCAGAGATATTCCCCCACTGTTCTTTACATCTGGTTAGGAATGATATGTTGCAATCTTTGCCAGAGGTCCCCATGGAGGAACTGCAAACATGATCTATAAATATAAATTGCTGCAAGTCTGCATTATGGAACTCAATGATTCAAGTCACTAAGGAAGAAGTGGATAATCTAAGTTTTGTGTACTGAAGACAGTCATGTTGTGGAAGCTGCAGCCACGGTTGTCAGAACACAGAGAGGCCAAGTCTTTCACTGGTGCTCCAGTTTAAGAGAGCTATCTATGCTCTGTTTTTCCCTCGATAAGGTTCTGTGAAATGTAATAAATTTCATAGGCACATGTTCCAAAACTAAAATAAAAAATAGGGGTACCAGCACTGAAAGGAAATCCACCAAGTACGTGAATAAAACTTAGCTTCCCTGACTGTCTCTGCCACTCCAAACTATACATTTTTCAGTGCTCTGTCACAAAGATCAGATAACCAAGTACATTTGCTGGCGAGATGAATGAGCAGAAAGGCCACAGAAGACAGAAAATAAGTTTTCTAATGGTCTTACATTTAATCTGGAGGTACAGCACATCTAGGTAAAACAAAATTATTATAAGTAGTTATTGGAAGATTTTTCTAATCTTTTATTACCAATATTTATTACCTGGGACCTGTTATTTCTAATTAGCCCTGTAACAATTATGTAGAGAACACAATATCTGTCAAATAGCAGTTTACTTTATTACCACTAATCTGTATTCTTCCCTTTTCCCTGTGTAACACATGTCATGTCTGTACAAATGGCACTATAATACCAAGTGAGTACACCCTTTGCGGTTCATTAGGGCAAGATTTATTTTAATGTATTGTTTAGAAAATATTGAGAGTAGCCAAAAAGCAATTAGGACAGATCAAGGAAGCACTGAGTGCTTGTGAGGCATGACCTATAAGTTTTTGTCTGTGGCACTGGGGAGGGTGGGGGAATAATTGAAAAAAAAAAATAGAATGTCAGTCTTGGGGTCTGCAAATAAGCGCAATGAATAATAAAGCCATGTAAATAATGCATCTGAGTCCAAAACAGCCAAGCTTAGGATGTTTGTCTGAGGTGATGTTAAAGGGATTGTTACTGAGAAAGAAATTCACTTTGCTCAAGAAAATAAATTATCTTTCAAAATCCTTTTTAGAGGCCAAAAGAAGAAGAAGAAGAAGAGATTGGATTTATACCCCGCCCTTCACTTGGAGTCTCAGAGCGGCTTACAAACTCCTTTCCCTTCCCATCCCCACAACAGACACCCTGTGAGGTGGGTGGGGCTGAGAGATCTCTGATACAAACTGCTCTTTTTCAAGGACAGCTGTGCCAGAGCTTGTGACTAACCCAAGGTCACATCAGCAGGTGCAAGTGGAGGAGTGGGGAATCAAACCCGGTTCTCCCAGATTAGAGTCCGCACACTTAACCACTACACCAAACTGGCTCTCCAGTTGGGGAATATGTGTGTGTGTAAACTATCCTGTTGACAAAGGAGATTGGCAGAGCTCCTCCCTTTTGGGGTGTCAGTTACTGATTTGTGCAATGATGATCCTAAGTCACAACAAACTGCTTCAGGGAACACTGACTTCAAAAGAGCTCTTACTGAACACCCTTCAAGGAATGTTAGATACTTTCTCCAAGTGATACATTTCCATTGACCAAATATTGTTCCAGTACCCAGCAATAAAGTCTTGCAGTAGTGAAAACCTTTAGGAGAAAAAAAAAATACACAAGATTTTACTTCAATTTAACATTCCTACCAGTTGCTCAAAAACCATAGGTCAAAGGCAGTGATAACACTTTAACAACCCCAGGATTTAGCCTCTCTTTTGTTGAAGAGCACTGCACTGAATGTGCTGGGCTTTCTGCACACCACCTTTGAGCAGAATATGTGCCACCACTTCAGTTCGATAGGACAGTTTCAAGTTCTGCCCTTCAGGAGCCTCAGCCAATCACTTTCAATGATGGACTGATATGCTGAAAAAAAGAGAGGAGTTTCTTACACGAAGGACCTGTTAAAAACTTATTTGATTCAATCATGTGTTACTGCAGATAGATAATTAGTAAGTCATCTTCTGTTTGGCATATGTGCTGCCTGGGTGACTCCACCCAGGCTTGAAATTCATGAACAGTCACATGTAGTAAAAGAAAAATTGTCTAAGGCAACAAAACAGTCTAGTTTGCCATACCATACTGAAGAAAGGGTTACAAAAGTAGATGACAGTGAATTGTAGTAAACTAGAAATAAGGCCTGTTGTGGAAATAAATACAACGAGATCTAGAAAGAGGCTCTGGGAGAGTGCTCTGGCTTTGGGCAAACAGTGTCAGTCTGCTTTTAAAACATGAACCTGGGACCTGCACACCACCAGAATACAGCAGATTCCATATGCAACTGACATTCCAACTGCCTTGCGGGGGGGGGGAGTTTGAGGTGTGGAATGGAGTGAAGTCCAATCAGCTTCCATATGCAAAAGACCAGGTTGTCGCAGCAGTCGTGGTGTGGGCGGGACCCGGGCTTTGCCTTCTGATTGATGGCGATATATGCTGAGGAGCAGTGCCATCAGCCATACACTAAGGGAGTGCATTTTAGAATTAGAACTTTGGCACCCACTATTCAATTATATATAAAGGAGAGATAAACACACTAAAAGGCTATCCCTGATAGAGGCTACTTCCTGAGCTGATCCATTATGCTTTAGTTCTAGTCTCTTTATAAGAATTCCCTCCTGAATATTTCTACTTTTGCACATTCTATCAAATTATAGAAGCGGGGGGGGGGCTTCCTGATACCTCACAAAGAATGTGTGTGAACAGGCAGTTGCTGATCTTACCTGTTCACAGGGTGGCACCTTCAGAAGGCTTTGTTTAGAGCTGTTGCAGCAGAACATGGCAGGAGGGGTGGTCCTGCAAGTATATGGACCAATCCCTTTACAGACTTTGTAGATAATAGCTAGAACCTTCAGCTGAACCCAACAATTTATCCATAACCGATGGAGTGATATGTGTATTTCATTTTGCATCTGATAGTAACCAGGCTGTGGTATTTTGTACCAAACTGATTTTTTGAGATATCTTTAAGGGCAGAGTGCATTAGAAAAGTCCAGCCTTGGGGTCACCATTCCATGCATCCAGGTGAATTAAGGATAGGGGCCATTTTCTGCTATAAAAATACAAATTTCTCATGAATGGCTAAACTGATTAACTTTTCCTTAAAAACCATCAGGTTCTTCTCTTCCTTAATTGTTGGGATATCGTGTTGTTAGGTAGCACTCACTGCCCCTTAAGAACATTCATATCAATATATACATTTACCTGAGTACAGGACATGATCTGAGGTACCTGATATAGTATAGAGACAAACTTCTAATGTGAGTGCTACCTCTTGTCTTGATGGCTGAGGAAGATGCAGCCAGGATGATGTGTGAAACTGTGCTGGCAGTAGGATTGCCAGCACTGGGAGAGTTGGGGACCTGGGACAATCTTTTCAATGCCACTCCAATGGTGATATCACTTCCATCAAAAAACTCAAAGTGGTGTCATAATATTGGAGTGACAATCTAGGATTCACCTTAAAACTCTATGGCTATCTTAGATTGTCACCCTAGCGTGATGAAGTCACTTCTGTTTTTTCACCAGAAATTATTTTACACATTGGTGTGATGCTGAGGAGCCCTCTTAATTTTTTCCCTGCCCCCCTCTTAAGCAGTGGTGGGGAACAGAAAACCCAGCCTACTGTTTGCTGTCAGGAGACCTCCCTAGCTGGAGGTCATGCCAGATCCTGGAACCACCTCTGATAATGTAATCATGTCTTATTGTAGCCTGCCCTAATTAGGATCAGACACCAGAAGAGAAGTGGATTTCTTGTTTTCTGCCATAGTCTTTCAATTTCCTGCTTCTTAATTAAATCACCTCTGTACCTCTTACCAAAATTATTCTAAAATAGCTGCCCTCCTCTACATTATTTTCTAGACCTCTGCTAACAACATAATTCCAGTGTTCTGTTCTGCAAGATCAGCCTGACTCTGAGAAAAATACCTTTCATAGGAGATTTCCAGGTGGTTATCCAGTAATTGTAAAAATCTGTCCTGTCAGAAAGTAATTTAGCTCTTCTTTGTATGGACTCTCCTCCTCCGTACTGGCTCTGCACCTGTGTGTGCTTCTTCGTTTCTTACAGGATACATCTTTGGTATTGATATTGTCATACAGGTGCTTGAACACATGGAATGACAGCACAGAAGGACAGCACAGCTCCTTGTTTGAGATCTGCCCTTTTGTAGAAAGGTGATCTGGAAATTGGAGGTTGATCACATAACTGAAGTCCTTCTTTGAAGGGAGGTCCTTTCGGCTATGGTCCAATCCTATTGATTCCTTTGTGACAGTTTTATCTTCTGGATCAAAGTTGCTCTTTCAGCCACTGAAAAAAGAACCATTATCCAGTCCTTATTTACAGTAGGGAAAAAAATAGTTCAAAACTTTGATATACAAAACTATGACAGGCAGGAGGCTGTCCTGCCCCTGAAGGGGAAAGCAGCCATTCAACTGAGCCTATGGGAGTGCTGCTCCAGTCCTCCAGCATCCGGTCACCTTTCAGGAGGGGGTTGGAATGCTGGAGGGAAGCACATCAGGAGGAGCTCAGATCTGCCTCCGGGAGAGAGCAGAGATGGCTAAGGTCTGACTCAGCAAAAGAGCAGACAGTTTGAAAGGTATGGCAGAGTGGTTTAGGTCTACCTCTGGAAGAGAACAGAGTCCCCAGTTGTTAGGTCTGTCTGTGCTAATGAGCAGACCTGGTGCCATTAGTCTGACTGAGAGAGAATCCAACCTAGCAGCTAGTCAGTAAAAGCCTGTTTGTGTCTGAAAGCATTAAAGAAAATTCAAACCACTCACTGAGCCATAACTAGATTAAATTTCTGTTCCTCAGTCAGGTTTGTGCTTTGACTACTGAGAGACCTGTGCTGCAGATCTGTTCTTTGAAACCAACCTGTAAATAAATAAGCTTCCATGTTGTTATATACAAACCCTGCCTCTGTGATCTCCATATTCTACTTATGCATAGGGTTGCCAGCCTCCAGGTAGGGCCTGGGGATCTCCCGGTGTTACAACTGATCTTCAGCTCACAGAGATCAGCTCCCCTGGAGAAAATGGCTGCTTTGAAGGGTGGACTTTATGGCATTGTACCATGCTGAGGCCCCTCCCCTCCCCAAACCCCGCCCTCTCCTGGCTCAACACCCAAAGTCTCCAAGTATTTTCCAACCCAGACCTAGCAACCCTACTTATGCACCACAAAATTTGCCTCATGGCAGCAAACCAATTCCTATATACTTGCCACCTGGTAAGAGAACACCTGGTAACTGATGGGAAGGCCTATAGTTTAACACAAACCTGGTTCCCTAAAATCATGAGTTGGTAGAAAAGGCCAGTAAAAAAAAACACCCTCATCCAGAAATGTAAACTGATCTGTCTCCCACAGGGAAAGCTTTCCGAAGTTAATTAGTTGTTCCAGGGCATGGCCACCTGCAGAGTCAGGGAGACAAAAGAGGGTTGGGACTTGCATTTTTTTTTTTTAATTTTTCGCCATGCCGGGGAGCGAGAGGAGGAGAAGCGGCGGCGGCAGCAGCGGCACCAACCGGAGGAGGGAGAGGCGAGACGAGTCGGGTTGGGACTTGCATGAAACAAAAGAACAAAAATGGTTAGATAACAAATCCTCTCCCTCTCCACATTTGGAATGGAGATCAGATTAGGACTATGAGGTTGGTTGATTAGCACATTCAATCAAAAACATTAGCACAATCAAAAACATTTGATCAGTTGAAAATATGTGATTAATCACGAAGCAGGTTTTTTTAAAAAATTCATGTTTAGTTAAAAATGGAGGATGAAAGCATGATTTTAGGCCCATTTGACAAACTATTTTCAGCAAGAGCAGATGCTATATTTTTTCTTTCCTTCACTTCCTTCATAACATCATTTTTGTCCCACACTTGAGGTAGAAAACATTCCTACAGTATTGCCGTGAACTTAACCTATATGGGGAATGCATCAAGCCAATCCAAATCCTACAGCAGGTGTTATCTGCTGAACAGTTAAGCTCAGGCCAACAGAGGGATCAAGTAAGAGTTAAGAAACTTTCATTATTTCCCCTTATCTGTTGGGTTTCACATTCTGGAAACACTGTATGTCTAAATCCTGCTTTGGGAGCCTTTTTATTTGGTGGAATTAAATTATTGTCATCAGTTCCATTTTTGTAGTCACTTTGCGGCCATGTTTCCGTGCAGAGCCCTTTGTGGACTCGTCCTAGTTTGACTAGATTGCTCTTGGAAGCTATCAGAGAGTTGTAAAATCGCCAGCCTTCGCTTTACCTTTCCTGTGGGCTTTGACCAACATGACAGTTGCTTCAGCTTCCCAGCTGCAGCTGTAGATTTTCCCTTTCAGCTTTGCAAGCTACTCTGCTGTAGGAATTGCAGAAGTCTGTCTGTTTTGACCTGTAAATCCTTTCTAATTTCTTGCTGTCTTTGTGCTCCAGAAAGGATGTAACATTGCTACATCCTGCGATTAGACCCGGGGCCCGAGAGATTGGCTGACTCCAGAGCAGAAATGCCAAAGCCAAGAAAACATTGATTTCAAGCATACAACTCCTAAGTCTAATCAAATTTCAGCAATATCAGCCTGTGACCTTTTCCCATACGAGTGGATTTATGCACAGCTTAATCCCTGGCTCCCTTATCACTTGGTGTATGCCTGGGCTGCCTTTAGAATAATTATGGAAAAATTTTAAAGCATTAATTTTGGCATGATTGAATGTTGGTCTGAATTAGATTTCATGTATGTAAGAAGAATGTAGTTTTGTATTTTCCAGAATACACCCAAATATAAAATTGGGAGGTGATGGTAGTCCACAATTCTCCTTTTGGTGGAATGTTTTAAATACTACTACAACATAGATTTCTGTTATAATGCGGGGGTAGGATACAACATGCTTTATTTAACAACTATAAAATGCTTTGTAGCAGAGCTCTTTGCACAACTAGAGTGCAGGTGCTGATAATGCTGCTGTTTCTAAGTCCTTCTTTTCAGATGTTTAATTTGGCAGTTTAATTTGGCTTGGGGGCAGGGACATAATCAATGGAACATTAGAGTTATAGCTGGTGAAATTTTATTCATAGAACATTTTGGAACATTGGGTACTTAGGGTATTTCCAAGCATTTACTGTTTAGCTGATGAAGCACTGCTGAAAAGTTCAGAAAGATTCCCCAGCATATTACCACAGTATTCCAACTGACTGTGATCTACTTCAGGTTGGCTAGAGTGAGAGATGGATAAGCCAGTGTTTCTTGACATGTATATGATTCCTCAAAAGCAAAGATCTTGCGGGAAACAATCCAGCTTGTCTCATTCTGGAAATGAAAAATCAATTACACATATAGTTTTCGAAGAAACTTAAAAGACTTGTAGCATCTGATACCTGTGCATACTTACTGTATCAGGCCTAGATTGCAAATCCTCATTAAACTTAAGTGTTCTGGGCATTACTCTAAATTGTGCTGGATCCTATGATCCCTAGACACGGGGATAGTAGATCTTCCCTATGTTCCCCGCCCATAAACAGTCCTTTCCAACCACAGGAAAGTTTGTCTCAGAATCATTGGACCCTTGTGTTTAGGGATACAGACCCCCCAGTGGGGGTGGGGATCCTCCATTTGCAGGCCCCACCTTTCCACTGCCAATCAGCTGGCTGGCAGGGGGGAACACCCAACATTTCAGTGACAAGCCTCCATGACTAAAAGTGACCTGGAAGTCATATAGACATGTCAGGGACATCAGGGCAATGCTCTGGTTTTTGAGTGAAAACTCTATGGTAAAAGCTAATGCTACCATAGAGTTTTTGCCCATAACCCAGAGTGTCATCCCCACATCCCTAACATGCCTATGTCTTTTTCAGGTCACTTTGGAAGTCACATGGGCATGTTGCTGAAACACAGAATGAAACTCCCTGCTCCTGATAAGCTCACCCCCCATCCCCTGCCGACTGCCCAAGGGGAATTGATAACCCTACTCATGTTCTAAAAACAATGACATCTAAAAACCATGAAATCAGGAAACTGCAGCCTTGACATGTGTGATGGAATTAAGGATTTGAGAACAGTAGCAGGTAAACAAAGGAGCTGCTGAATCATGTGACTGAGAGTGGTGGGGGCCAGTTGGCTTGGAACTCTCGGTGAGTAACAGATAACTGTGAACAGCTAACAGTTGGGCAGAGAGAGTGGGAAGAAAGTGTATAGTCGGCTAACTGGAGAGCTCTGAAGAGGACATAAGCCTCTGGGCTCAGTGGAATCAGCCGGATGGTAGTTTGTGTGGAAAACTGTGGCTGAATAGCACTCTGCATTGGTACCCTCTAACATAAAGAGGAGGGTCTGGAGGAGTCTAGAGAACTGGGGTAGTCACACCAGTAAGACTCAAGGGACCAGGCAAATAAAGCCCAAAGGTTAACCACAAAACAATTACTGGAGAGTGGGATCATAGATGGGTGTTGTGAACTAAAGAACATCTGAGTCAAACTGAGAGTAATAAGCATACTGCCTATGTAAAGGCAAAGTGAAGTGTTTATTCTACAAAGCATCAAAATATCCTGTGTAAATATATCCCATCCCCCTGTTGAGTTTTCTGTGAAATAAAGAACTGTGCTGTTTGACTTTTACAAGCACTGGTGTCTGACTCTTTGAAAAAGAATTATACTGGGCAGTTGTCCTCAATACATCCTGAAGTTATATATACAAACCCCGAAGAGACTACTTTTAAGGGTGAACTGGTCAGCCATCAGAAAGCAGAACTGATCAGTCACATCACAGTAAAATAAACTGAATCCAGTACAAATCAATACATATATAGGCAGTGACGCCACAGCTCGGTCAAGGCAATGGCCAAGGAGAGGTCGTTGTGTTATAACATAGATAGCCAAGGCTAATCCAATCCTGTCAGATCTTGGAAGCTAAACCGGATCAGCCTTGGCTAGTATTTGGAAGGGCAGCCTCCAAGGAATACCAGAGTTGTGACACAAAGGCAGGCAATGGCACACCACCTCTGAAACGCCTCTTACCTTTAAAAAGTCTTGCCCACCATCTAGTGGTGCACAACAAGGAGTTAGTACTTCTGGTTGCCAGACAACTTTAGAATCTCCTAGCCATTCTACATACAATGCCATATGATAATTATTATCAGGAAGCTGCAGTAGGAAAAGGAAAGGGGGATGCAGAGTTTCAGTCAGGGCTGTCACCCCTAATACAAATCAAATCAAATACCTTTAATGGCATATCAATAAAATACATTGTATGATAAAATATGAGGAAGAAGGCATTACAGAGACAGTAAAATAAGAATGATCATTCAGAAAGCTTGTATCTATCTTTAACTGCTTCAGCCAAGAATCTAGTGACCACAGCTGTGATGTCCAGGTTTGTGTCCTTTAACAGACACTGGATTGTTCTGTCATTGTTAATACCACCAATTAATAGACTTGTTACCACCAATTAATAGACTTGCTCGACTCTCTTGCCAAACCCACAACCACAGTTTCCTATTGTCCCTTGTCCTGGTTTGACTCAGACTGTTTATCAGTGAAAAAAGCAGTAAGGTACACATTTAAGGAATTTCAGTTATCAAACAATCCCTAATACATTAGCCAAGGGCTTGGAGGCTGTGGCTGGTTGGTTAGAACAGAGTAGACAGAAATTAAATCCAGAGAAGACAGAGGTCCTATGTCTGAGCCAGGCAAAGACAAGATTAGGGATCCAACTCCCTGTTCTTGACAGGCCGTTGTTATCACCAGTGCCAATGGTGAAGAGCTTGGGCGTGATTTTGCATGCCTCATTATCACTGGTTGCCCAAGTCACAAATGTTGCCAGATTTGCTTTTTTCTATCTTCAGCAGGTCAGGCAACTGGTTCACTATCTGTGTCCCCATGACCGAGTCACAGTGATTCACACAACAGTCACCTCCAGGCTGGATTACTGTAATGTGCTCTATGCAGGGCTACCCTTGAGATTTATCTAGAAATTACAGCTGGTCCAGAATGCATTGGTGTATGTTCTCACAGGAACACCATTAAGAGCTCATATACAACCAGTGCTTTGCCAGATGCACTGGCTTCCAGTTGAATACAGGAACAAGTTCAAGGTTCTGGTTTTAACTTTTAAAGCCCTAAGCAGTCTGGGACCAACATATTTTCAGGACCGTTTTTCTCCATATGCCTCTTAAAGAGTGTTATGCTCAATGGATCAACATCTGCTGATGGTCCCCGGCTCAAAAAAGGTCTACTTAAGCCCCTGCCACACGGCAGGGGATAAGTCGCTCAAAGCACGGCTTTTAAAAGCCGCGCCAAAGTTGAGACGCCGCGGCGGGATCCCACGATCCCCTGGGCCGCGGCGCCTTTTCTCCCCGGTATCTGATCACAGACGGGGAGCCTGCCAAACTGCGCATGTCAGAGCATGCGCAGTTCGGCTAGGAGCCAAGGATGAGCCGGCGCAAAGACGCGCCAGCAATCCGACGGCCCGGCTTGCGGCGCTTCAAGCAGAAGAACCACCCAGGTAGGTGGTTCTTTGTAGTGCGGGTTTTCGGGCAGAAAGGACAGATCGGGGACAGGCAGGCAATGCTTCCCAGATGTTGCCGTGGGATCGCGCCCGTTTGCTCCGCCCCCGATCCGTCCCGCTCCCGGCCCAAAGCCCCTAGTGTGAACAGGACCTTAGCCTCAACCAGAGTCAGAGCCTTTTCAGCTCTGGCACTGTCTGATGGAACACTCTCCCAAGAGAGATCCAGGCCCTGAAAGACTTCTACAGTTTTGCAGGGTCTGTAAAACAGAGATGTTCTGCCAGGACTATGGTTGAGGCAGTGGAGTTCAGTATTTGACCTCCCCTGGTGCACTTCCATCTTACATGGCTTCTACTTATCCAACCACCTCCTGTAACATTGGTTATCATCTGCTGTGCCCATATGTGAAGTGGACTCAAGAGTAGTCGTATTAATTGGCACCAGAAATGATCTGAAAATTGGTTTTTAACAATTGTTGATACTGTGTCTGATTGTTTTATTGTAAGTTATTACGCTGTTATAACCTGTCCTGAGCCCGCTATGCAGGGGAGGGTGAGCTAGAAATTTAATTAATTAAATAATTTGTTCACAAAGGAAACCCAAAGTTCCAGTCCTGCAATCTAATTGGTTCTCTTCTTTTCCTCCTTTGTCTTTCCCATTCTTCTAATAGGGGTCACTCCTAGCCAAGCCATTACCTGCAATTGCCCAACCATTAATCCCCTTTCTGCCCTATTAATAATTTTTTGGTTAATATTTCCTGGGGACCAATGTGACAACAGGCAACTGCCTCAGACCACATTTTAGGTATAAAAAGAGAGCATCCCGCCATTGTGCTCTCTCTTGCTTTTACCTTTTCCTAACCCCACTCTATCTTGATGGTGCCATTCTTAGTGCTGTTTGGAACCTACCATGTGTGTTGCTGGTCAACCAATGATCCCCTTCCCATGTTTTATCCCCTTCTCACTGCAGAGTCAACTGGCCTCACTGGACAGGTACAGTATCACCCCACCAACAATACTTCCTGCCAATGCAAATGTATTGTTTGTGTGTATGCTTGATTTTATATTTGTATGTGTGAGAATCCTTTAGTAAAGAAATCACTGCTTTAGTGATCTAGCCTCAGCATCCATTACTGGGGATTGGTAATTCAAACTTTGGTATACATGGGTTATGGTCCTATAATTAATGCCTATTGTTGTTTAATAATTCATAATTCCCCACATTTAATAATAAAATAAGGCAATTTGGCTAACAGTCCCTAGAGTGTCGTCCCCCCCTTTTGCCTTTAGTCAGGAAGCAGGAAGAGTGTGGGAGAGACAAACAAGAGTTAAGGCCTAAGTCTCTGTGCCACAGAGAAGATCACCAGCCTTTCTTGCTCATGTTCAAAAGTGTCCCAGCTCATGCTACGTATGTTGTTTGTGGCACCTGTGCCACAGATACGCTACCTAAGATAGTTATAAACCATTCATAAAGAATGGTTGCAATTTCTCTTAATAAAATATACAACTGGATGAAAAAAGGCATGTTAAAGGACAGGCTAATAACAATAAAGTTATTCTGTGCATTTTCATTTGTAATTTTTGTTAGCTCTCTGTAAATGCTTGTTTTCTGGTAGTTCATGTTTATTGATTCCATAACAATGGATTCATAGAGAAAATGGTGATAGCATTTTATATAAAAGTTCTCTTTGGGGTTTTTTTTTGTATTTTGACTCTTTTCACCCACCAGAACTCCCTGACAGCTTTTCTCAGCTAGTTGTAGCTCATTTTGACTGGAATCAATTACTTTGATTAACCTTGGCTTCCAGTTATTTTGGAATAAATTCAATTGATTCCCATGGAACTTATTTCCATGCTAGTAGCCTCCCCACCCCCCGAGTTTTAGGATATATCATTAAGTACTAAGCCTTGGATACATTTAAATGATTACCAACCTTGTTAGGCTGCTTAACTGCATTTAGGTTTGGCTCATGTCTTGCATTCCCATCAAAAGCAGGAAGAAGGGACTTCTGGTCTAAGTGTTTCGCTGCTCGGACGTGTCCCGTCTCGTTCTGATGGAGATGCGCCGAGACCCAACTGACGGGAGGGGTCTGAGTTCATCCCGGACCTCCCCGGGGTCTTTGTAGGAGACCCCCAGCCTGAAGAGCTGAGGAGAGCTTCTTCCAAGGTGATGACCAAGGAATTGAGGCTCACCTTCTTCCCCGAAAGGTACCGTTGCCACGGAGCCAGCATGGTGCCCAGAGATGACTGCCAGAGCAAGCGACCACGATCAAACTTCTAAAAATGCTTCCAAAAGATCTCCAAGGCTCCAAATCATGATTTAAGCAAAGCTCAGTTGAAAAAAGTGAACTGAACCTTAGTAGTAATTGGAAGCACCTAAGTTTGAAGCGTTGGGGAGAGGAATTCAAACACCCCCTTTTTTTCTTTGAGCAAACTTTAAAAACGGTTTCTACATTTTCATGGGATCCCCGAAGAGAAAAATGAGGACTTAAAAGAACTCTTGGTGGCTGTCTTGGCCCCATTAATGGATTACAAACAAGAAGATTTAATAAAAGAGATGGATATGGCCTATAGGACTTATCCAGATTTTATAAAGAAAAATAAATTACCTGGGGAAATCTATCTGAAATTCATGAAACGATCTACCAGAGAACTGGTGTTAAAGTCAACAATGGGAAAATCCTTAAAAATCCAGAATGAAGAAGTAAATTTTTTGAAAGACATCCCTTTCAAAGTTAGAAAACAGAGGAAACACTACAGGATGCTCACTCTCACTCTGCAAAAAAAGGGAATACCATACAGATGGTTATTCCCGGAATGACTGAGCTTCAATTTCCAGGAAAAAAATTATAAAATTGACTCTGTTCCAAAAGTGGAAAAATTTATGGACCAAGTGTTTAACACAAAAAAGAAGCAGAAGGAAAAGAACTTAAAACCAGATGGGGAGGAAGAAGATGAATCCTACTCAGAGGATTCAACATGCCAAACTTCCACATCATCAGAATCATCTGAATGGGAGAAAGGAGCGACTGCTACAAAACTCCAGAAAACGAAGAGACACAGGAAAGAAAGACTCTAGAACTAAGGCAATAGTATTAAAGGCAGATATTGCATTAAGCTATTAAATATGTATTAATAATTGAATCAAATCTTAACATAATGTGTTATATTAGGTTAAAAACAATATTTCTATAACTTCTCAGATCGTGACATGTATTAGACTTTACCCATTTCCCAAATCCAGTAGAGGGAATAGATTAGAACTGTAGTACTCCTTCCCTTACCCAGTAGATTTATGTATTAGATTTTCTATACCCATCACCCATAGTATTAGTGTTAGGGTATTAGTATCCCTTCCCCCATCCCACAATTGTAGCGTGTAGAAAATGCAAAAAAATAAAAATAAAAAAGATGTTCAGGTTGCTTCCAGGCAGCTAGAACTCTGGGTTGCTTTTCATGTATGCAGACCATTGCACAAAGTAAACCTTCACCCCCACCTACCCAATGCTGCCCCTTCACTGTGCTCCACTGCCAATTGTTTAAGTCAAGAAAGAACAAAATCAGTTGTTCATATAGGAATACACTTTTTAAAAAACTTACTATTTGGTATTTATCTGTGTCTGAGATGTATATTAATGGCTGCTGATCTCTCTGGATCTGCAATGCTTCACACATGCAAGATTTGGCACAGCTCCATGGGAGTTGTAGCTTTTGCCCTCCAGTAACATTACCTGGCCCAAAGGGAATGTTGAACCTTCAGGAGGTGAGGTATAAATGTTTTAATAAACAAGCAAAAAGCATTGATTTTACCCACTGTGGCAGAATGGGCCTGCTCCAGCCTGTAGGCCCTGTTTCTGCCCTGCTCTCCTGGGTTTTTCTCACACCTGGAGAGGCTTTTCCTTCACTCTCAGATAGCTCACCACCACCTGACCTTTGTATGGACTTGCCCACTGGAAAGGTTAGGACTCCCAGCTTCCCTTTGAAGATCTGAGACCTTGCCTCTGTGTCTCCCACTACCCAGCATCCGGTCACCATGGGGACAGTTGCGCAGCCCTGGAGGAATGACCACTTGCCAACTGCTTGCCTTCCCCCTCCTAGTGCTCCATGTAAAATAGTGTGTCTAAGAAGCTCCTTTCCGATGTCCAGGCCAAGCACATGACCAATGGCTGCCTTCCCAGAGAAAAGATCTATGTGCACTCATAGATGCAACACCCAAGGAAAAGAGACCTCCTTCCTGTTGCAAGGAGTTTTTATCATTTGCTAATATATAGCTATAACGCCACTTCAATTCTCTACTTTCACTTAACTAAAGATTACTTCTATACACTTTTAAATCTGTTGTGGGGAGGGGAAGGAAAGGAGTTTGAAAGGTGTAAGGTGCTCTGAGACACCTTTGGGTAGTGAAGGGTTGGGTATAAATTCAATCTCCACCTCCACCTCCCTCTCCTCCTCCTCCTCCTCTTCTCCACCCACTGACCAGGTCATGCCAGGTCAAAGAGGTGTTTCTTGTAGATCGCCTTCCTGAAGTCCCTCTAACATTTCATTTCTCCAAAAATCTCTGTTCCCTGATTGAAGGGAAGAGAAGCAAGGGAGCTGGGCCATCCCATTGTCTCTAGCTAGCTATTTCTTTAGAGGTAGCTGATGTGATCCTTGAAAGCCACTGACTAACTTCCTCCTTCCCATCCTGTTCTCTGCCCAGATGGAAAAAAAAACCTGTTAAAACACAAAGTGTTTGTTCCTTTCAAATCTCCCCCTCCCAATGCATTTCTTCACACCCACTATGAAGGTGAAAAACAACCACAAAGCATTAGGAAGTTAAATTTCACCAGTGCTGCTACTAGGCAGTATCAATACTGCCCAGATGGTGCTCCAGTTGGGTGCCAAATAGACTGGCAAGATAGACTGGTCTGAGGCTTGGTCTTTGAGTAATCAAGGGTGACCAAAAAAAGTATTTTTGTTTCTCTGCTGAACATATTCACTGCAAAATTCTCTGTGTTCCTGCTAAATTAGTATAACATGTGTGAATTCACTCTGTCAACAAATACTTTCTGTAATTGATAATTATCTGGGTTTGGTCACAGAGATATAAGAATTTTATTTTACAGTGTGCTCCCTTTTTTGGTTATGAACACATATGGAGTTTTTGTGGACAAAATGACAATAGGATCCCAAACTGCTGTCTTATGAGCAGAACATTGTCAGGGGTCATTTCCTGCAGGAGCACACAGGAGCGGAGCTCCGGCAGTAAAGAGCCCTGGGGGCGGGCACATGCAACAAGCCCCACCCCCTGCTCTCAGCAGCCCTCAGTCAGAGCAAGAAGCAGCCAGGTAAGCTGCAGAGCCCCCCAGTCCAAAACAGTCCAATGGCACCTTTAAGACCAAGTTTTATTCAGGTACAAGCTCTCCCTCCTCTGCGAGGACAGATCTGCACGTTCCCCCCCCCAATAGCTAGCAATCCAAAAGAGTCCAGGGGAGCCTGAGCAGTGCGTGTTGCCTTCTGACACACTTCCAATGATGTCAGGGGGTGTGGCATATGCAAACAAGTTATGCTAATGAGTTATGTTAATGAGCTTCTGCACCTCTTTTTTTACGAAATGACCCCTGATTGTGTATAATCATCTAATTCTAGGGAAGTAAGTAGAATCAGATAACTATACACAATGTTATAAAACCACAGAGTGTGGCAGATACATTTTGTTTAAAAGAATGCTGCAAATCTGAGTTAAATGTAAATGACCCCCCCCAAAAAAAAAGTAATCTGTCAAACCAATAAGGGAACAAACTTTTCTGGATCTTGGTGTAAATTCATCAGAATTACTTGAATTAAGAGTTTAAACGCAAAGTATAAGAAAGACTTTCACTATTAAAATTCATCATATGGGTGTAATATATTTCAACAAATCACTTAATTAAAAAAATAAATGTACAATTAGCTGTGGATGGATACCTTGGAAATTTCTTTTGTATGCTCTGTAAACTCTCTCCATGAAGTTTTATGAAGATTTTTTTTTTTACTATAGACACATTGACAGCAAATAATTACAGGAGACCTTGTAATGATTACAGGAAAAGAGTCCCTAACCTCAGCTTCTAAACATGTTTTTTTTAAAGAAAACTATTTAGATCTATCTGTACTTTTTACAAAAAAAATCCTTCAAGTTAGATTATATGACTATATAGAGGGGGGAGGGGGGAGGATAGGCATGAAGTAGGGAAATGGTGGTTTGTGGTGGTTTGTGGTTCGTTTCATTACGCAAACCATGAACTTTCACGAACTTTCCCCATTTCCTGAACCAATTTGTGATTTGTTCAGTTAGTAAGTTTGCAAGGTGGTCGAACAGCCCCCTTGTGAATTAGAGACACTAAACTCACAAGGAGGCTTCAGTGGACTCTCCTCCACCTGCCTTCCATGTTTGGTGAAGATTAGATTTGGGATGTCTGAGTTATAGCCCCCATAGCAAGTGCACCCAGGAAAGCTCAGCTCTAGCTGAGCAATATCCTCCTCATAGCACAACACCTGCATCCAACCAACATCTACCTGATATTAGTATGTTGGATATATTTCACAGCATGTTCAGGCAATTTAGGGGACTTCCAGAGATCCCAGGCACTGGAAGTAGCCTGTGTAAATCACCCCATATTACCTGTGCTCGGCAGGCAGATCCTTCCTGGGAATGGGACCTTGGCAGTTGTTTCCAGTCGCTGAGACATCCAGTGATGTCGTTAAAGTTCTGGTGTTTGAGGGGGCACTTTAGTTGAGGGGCCACGGGCCCAGAATTCTGTTTGCATACTCAACTTGTGATTTGTAGTGACTTTGCCTTTTCAGGGTCTTTTTGTACAAGATGCATAATGCATCCCTTTGTTTCAGGGATTTGGAGCTATCTCCTTTTGCCCAGACTTCTGGCAGGATGATTCCAGGGGCCAGGCAGGCATGGCAGGCCACAATTCCAACTCGCCACTGGTGTCGCACTATGTAATCTTCAGGCAAATTAGGGGACTTCCAGTGATCTCAGGGCACTGGAAGTAGTCTGTGTAAATCACCACATTAACTGTGCTTGGCAGCTTGGCAGATCCTTCCTGAGAATGGGACGTTAGCAGTTGGTTCCAGTTGCAGAGACATCCAGTGATGTCATTGATGTTTGGGGGGGCACCCTGTGGCTGAGGGGCCATGGACCCAGATTTCTGTCCGCATATCTGGCTGGTGATTTGTAGTGACTTTGTAGTGATTTGTAGTGACTTTGCCTTTTCAGGGTCTTTTTGTACAATGTGTATGATGCATCCCTTTGTTTCAGGGATCCAGAGCTATCCCCTTTCTCCCAGAGTGCTGGCAGGGTGATTCCAGGGGCAGAGCAGGCATGGCAACCAATGAGTCCTAGTTCCCAGGGCAACTTGTCTTCCTTCCCATGGCTGGGTTTTGGTTTGGTTTTTCCCCGATTGTGTCCTAGACTCCTCATTGTTGAAGAGGCTGGCCATTCATTCATTTATTTATTTAAACTTTTCAACCACTCCCCCCAGTAAACCAGGTTAAGAGCACTGCACAACACAGTCATAAAACATCAATTAAAATCAGGTTTAAACCAATAGCAAACAAAAATACAGCTACAGATGGCACAAAGAACCAATAATGCAGCGGGGAGGGGAGTACCAGAATGGAATCATTGCTGTCCTCAACCAAACACCTGGCAGAACATCTCTGCCTTGCAGGTCTTGCATAACTGTAGCAGGTCCCGCAGGGCACAGATGTTGTTTGGCAGAGACTTCCACCACGTTGGAGCCAGGGCAGAGAAGACAGCTGGACATCTCTTGGGCCAGGGACCACCAATAGATTTTGATCATCAGACTGCAGCGCTCTTCTGGGGGTATACCAGGAAAGGCAGTCCCGAAGGTACATAGGTCCTTGACCATTAAGGGCCTTTAATATCAATACCAAAACCTTGAACTTGATCCGGTACTCCACCAGAAGCCAGTGCAGCTCACACAGCACAGGATGGTCATGCCCATCCCTACTCAAGAGCACCAGCCTTTGGCCAGGCAAGTGGAATACAGACAGTGGTGCAGAAACAATAGAAAACACAGTGGCAGCATTCCAGTCAACTTCCAAGAACTCACTGGGGAAGGCATTAATGTGTCAAACTAGATCCATGTGTTCAAGGGAAATGCTGATAGTTGAGGAAGTAGGATTTTTCCTTTGGTGTTTGTTCTGATACGAAGTACCTGTAAGGGTTCTGATCAGAGAATCATATGCTGCAACAATGGTTGTTCTCTCCCTTTGCTGTTTGTAATCCCTTGTATAAAACGCCTTTTCTGTGGGGTTTCTATGACCAAAGTCCCCCTTCATGTATATACTGTATTTGACATGAGGCAAGACACACATAGTTCCATGCCATGTACCCTATCATCTGAGCTATGCGTTTTTTTGGCTGGAGTTTATATAGAGATTTGGACAGCTGTGATTAGCTGCAGAGTTGATATCCTGAGCTCTGAGTGCTTGGCAGTGGGAGAGATACTGGGAGTAATTTTTTTTAATTTGTATTGGGCTTTATGGGACTGGTATGCTGTGAAGATCCACCAGAGGGTTGGGTGTTATACTGTTGTACCAGCATTGGGAGCTTTGCTGTTTGTAATCCCTTGTATAAAATGCCTTTTCTGTGGGGTTCCTATGACCAAAGTCTCCCTTCATGTATATACTCCAAGTGTATTTGACATGAGGCAAGACACACATAGTTCCATGCCATGTACCCTATCATCTGAGCTATGCATTTTTTTGGCTGGAGAGATTTGGACAGCTGTGATTAGCTGCAGAGTTGATATCCTGAGCTCTGAGTGCTTGGCAGTGTGAGAGATACGAGGAGTATTTTTTTTTATTTGTATTGGGCTCTATGGGACTGGTATGTTGTGAAGATCCACCAGAGGGTTTGGTGTTATATTGTTGTACCAGCATTGGGGGAATGCCTGATGCTGGTGCAGCTTAGGATATTGATTAACTCCACTCAAGACATCTTCTGATAAGACAAATTTTGTGGTTGTATCATGCCACGTGCTATGGCATAACTCTTTATGCCAGTCTAAAGCATTCAAACACAGGGCATAGAATAAGAGATGCTGAGAATGTTAGATAGTTGAACATATCTTCTTCAAGAGCTGCAATCATCCATGAGCCAAATGTCTAATCTGTTTGCCTGTCAGTCAAACACTTTGAATGACTGTCAAACAGTTTCACACCTGCACTTTAACTATGGTGGTGGAGATTCATTTCCTTATTGTGACAGTGGCTGATTTCGCACTAGAGCTGCCTCGATGTTGCGCCACCGTTTGCCCCAATACTATTGGTAAATTTCACACCCAAAGCTGCGGGGCTGCATTTTGACTCGCGGCTTTGCCCGATTTCCCCCGCAGTTTCGTAATCCTGTTTTTTGAGGATCCCAAAACTGTGGAGGAAATTGGGCGAAGCTGTGGGTCAAATGCAGCTCCACGGCTTCGGGTGTGAAATTGACCAATAGTATCGGCAAACGGTGGCGCAAGATCGAGGCAGCTCTAGTGCGAAATCAGCCACTGTCACAAGCTCTAGTGCAAAATCAGCCAGTGTTTCGTTTCTTTGCCTTTTGTGGGCTTTAGCATCTGCACAAAAATTTATTCTACCCAGGGTCTTGGATGGTAAGGATCAAATCATTAAAAGCTATGGGGAGGAACATCATAAATACCTAACAAGAAATGAAAACAGAAATCTTTCCTAACTGAAATGATCTACTCAACCACTGCTGTAAAAGGCAACATATACAGAAACTTACCGATAGATCAAGACCCCTGCTTTCTAATACCTATATTTAATTCAGTAAGTTACTCCTGAATAGAAAAGCTGAGCAGTCAACTTGTATACATACTCTAAATTCTGCTCATTAAATTATCATTTAAATCTGCCCCATCTTGCTCTAGTAATGAATATTGTTCATTGTCTTCTTCTTGAGAAATACCTCAAAAAGATAACTGTTGTGTTTTTCATAACATTGTCTCTTTTTTCATTGGTCCTTTGAATGTACAAGCAGCCAGCCATAATCAAATTCATGCTGTTCCTATACATGATTATCTTCAGCATACTCTTTAAAATGTCTTACATTTCTTTTCTTATAGTGTGTTTTAGCCAATAGGAACCTTTGTTGAGATTTGGAACCAAATATATTACTCCTCTTTACTCAGCTTTTAAATGAGAATGTTATCATTTCAAGTACGAGGACTTTCTGCTGCCAGCATCATCTTTTCCCACTTGTACAGCGTTTCCATAGAGACATTCTGAGAAGCAGAGATATAATGCCAATCATGCTTTAGATTGGGTTGGGACCATTGCCTGTTTTTCTTTTAATGGCTTCTTTGTCTTAAAAATGCATACACCTAAGCAACTAGGGTTAGATCCATATGTACTCCCCCATTTGGCTCAAAGGAATCTTCTGCTTCCATGGGCACAAAATTCATTTGGTGAAGAGTTCTTACACTCCGTAAACTCTTTCATTAGTGCAAAAGTCTTTGATGAGTAGATCAAAAGGCACCTTTGGGTCCAACATTCTGGCTGATTTCGCACTAGAGCTGCCTCGATGTTGCGCCGTCGTTAAATACTATTGGTCAATTTCACACCCGAAGCTGCAGGGCTGCATTTTGACTCACGGCTTTGCCCGATTTCCCCTGCAGTTTCGTGATCCTGTTTTTTGAGGATCACAAAACCCTTCCTGTTCCTTCTGGCAACGCCAGCTGTGGGCAGGATCCTTGGGGTCCTGAAGGTTACCACGTGAAATACACATCCACAGCCTTTTCTGGATCCTTAGATCATGCTAAGAACAGGTAAGAACATCATTGACTAGGATGATTAATACAGCATTGATAGAGGGACATTTTCCCTTATCCCCAAAGGAGGCTGTGGTTAGACCACTATTGAAAAAGCCTTCCCTGGGAAAAGAGGAACTGGCCTTTCAACATGCTACTTTCAAATCTTCCTTTTTGGCCAAAGAATCTGATCTGGGTTTTGTGGCAGAATTTTGGATTAAGCGAGATTTGGCCATTAATGTATAAGGTATATTGAACAGATGTTAGTAAAAGCAGTCTTTGGTTTCATGCCATAAAGCATTGCAACATAGGTATTGCTTTCTTTTGCTGCACAGGCAATGCCTGGCTGCTGAACCCCTGACAGACACATAGCTTACATTCTTTTAAGCCAAATGTACCAGTCTCAAGGCTGAATATCTAGAGATCATTGTTATATATCTCTCCTGCTCTGGCCAGAGGTTTTGACCTGACTGATAACCTGCTGGTGGACAAAGCTTATGGATTTATGGTGCCATTGAGGGGAAGGGAGTGGCTATTGTTGCTGTCCTGTCTCTCATGACATTCTTACTGATGTAAGAATTCCCCCAACACACTCTGCACTTCTACGCCTTAAAGAATATTTTACATTCTTGAGATCCATGGTACCAGTCTCAGGGCCTAAACACCAAGAAGATACAGATTGTCACAAGGAGTGGAGCCAGAGGGAAGGAATCTTTGTCCTCACAAACTTCATGCTGGCTGAGTAGGAAGGGGCTGGACTGTAGCAAACTCACCAGATGCTCATCACAGGTTTGACTGACAGGCCCTTTGGATCCTAGGGGTCTCTGAAGGTATATATTGCTTTGAGTTTCAGATGATTTGGGCTGTTTGGCAAACACCCCATGTGGGTCTTTGCTAGACAGACAGGAATTCCTTATATTTTAAGTGCACTATATTCTAAGTGAATACGTAATGGAGGTTTAAAATCTTAAGTTATGTTTCAGTTCCTTCTGTTCTCTTTCCTTTGGTATAATAGTTTTGTTGTGAAGCAGTTGTCTCTCTGAAGGTGGAATCTGCATTTGTCTTTCCCACCAGTGTCCCAGCCTTTTGACTCCATCTTCAAAAAAGCTGTCTACATTTGGTGTCGTTTTCACACCTCAACAGTGCTAGTATACTTTTGCATGTCCACATATGTTTATTGTCCTTTGGGGCAGCTCCACTCTCAACGCACCTCCACACTGCTTTAAAAGAATCTTCTCCAAACAACATTCAAAACAAGGATAGAGAAAGACAGCGTCACAGCTTGTCTCTGAAATAAGCTCAGTCCACTGCCAGTCTCCATTCCATCAAATAAAAGAACCCACAGGGGTCTAAGGAGTCTCAGAAACAGTCCTGAGTCCACAGGTTCCCTAACCCTTTTTTAAAACTTCCAGATCATTTAGTTAATTTCAGCATTTGAATGAGTCCATGCCTTCTCCCAAGGAAAGTATTTCACCTAAATACCATGTCGATTTCCAGGAAATAGATAATACAAGTGGAGACCCGCAAGAAACTTGCGGAATGGTTATCCTATTCCTCACACCTTTGCTTCCTCCTGTCTCCCTCTACCTCTCTCACACTCTTTCTCCCTTCTGCCCCCCCTTTTTTCTTTTTC
>NW_015161406.1:1819259-1873614 GCF_001447785.1 Gekko japonicus
CCGCTGCCCCGCCCGCCCTACCTACCTTCCCGCCCTTCCTACCTCCCCGGCCGGCCTGCTGGCTCCGGGGAGGAAGAGGCGGTGGCGGCGAGGCCTCTCCTCCCTGCCCGGCCTCCCCCCTCCCCCACCCAGCCGGTGGCAGCGTTCGCAGAGCGTCTCCTGCGCACGCACAGGAGACGCTCTTGCACAGGAGACGCTCTTTTTTTAACTTTTTTTTATTTTTGTGCACATGTGGGGACTGCCCCACATGTGCACAAACCTCCCCCTGCCCCCCAAGTGCCCCCAAAGTGCAGATATAGATATCCGCACGGAGGGGGCAACTTGGGTATTAGTATAAGGATATTCTAATAGTCAACTGTGCCCTAATCCTCAGATATCTAAATCTGCAGATCAGGACCACAGAGACAGAAAAACAGATTTTCCAGCAAACTTGGAAGCCCCTCCCCCCGCCACGTTTGCAGAAAAATCTGAAAACTTTTTAAAAATAGAGGGGGGGGGATGATTCTCCCCAAAGAAAATATCATTGTCTACACAGATGTAGTAAAACTTTTCCTGCTGCAGGCAATGAGGGAGTCAGGCAGGGAGGTGCAGGAGTCCTTGCTCTCCCCGCCCCCTGTGAAGCCAGCAATGAGGGAGTTGAGCGGGGAGATGCTGGAGTTCCCTCTGTCCCCCCCCCCAAGCCAAGAACAAGAGAGTCAGGCAGGGGGACACAGGAGTTCTTGCCACTCCCCCTTTGAGGTGGTAATGAGCTAGTTGGACAGGGGGGCACTGGAATCCTTGTACAGAATGGTACAAGGATAGAGACAGAGTATGTAACAAAGCATTTGGGAACAGAATGAGAAGGTGTGTGATTCTGTGTGTGTGTGTGAGACAGCGATACGGCATTTGGGAATGGAAGGAGAAAGTGTATGCGTGACAGAAGAATTGGAGGACAAGAATAGAGCAAGAAATAGAAAAAAAGTGACAGTGAGGGTTGGAGGGCAGAGAATGAGAGAAAGATTGACAGGCTAAGAAAGAGAGAAAGAGAAAGTGTGAGGGAAGATTGGGAGGAAGCAAAAGCAGAGGGAATGGGATGGCCACTCCCACAAAGTTTCTTGCGGGTCCCCATTTGTATATTATAGCCTCCAAAATTAAAATCAGCCCTCCTAATGCACATATTTTCCTTCCCCCCCCCCAATAGTCTCAGAAACCTCCAGGGTGTGAGAAGAAACGGTGTCATCAAATGAGACCGTTAAAGAGAGATGGAGAAATTCTGTTAATTTAATGAAAAAGGTAGTTCAGAAAATGTCAGTGCAATGGATTTAGAATGCTGCAACTTTGTTTAGGATTGCATTGTGTAACTGCCCCCCCCCCATGCCCCCTGTGGCAGATCACATATAAGATAATGGAAGGCATTATTCTCATTTCCACGTCAAGCAATGATTATTTTGGTTCTCTAACTGAGGGGAAAGTATAAAAAGAGCAAAGTTTTTCCAAAGGAAATGTTTACTAATGCACATGAAGTGTTCGAGTGGCTTTCTAAAGTGTTTTAGAAAGTTTAAAAAGTGATTTTAAGTGACAAGTGTAGCATTTCATTTTCTTTGGCAAATTGTACATTGGTTCCCCCCCCCCCATCTAGAACAGTACATGCTCTTGGGGAAGAAGTAAATAGATAAATGGAAGCGCAATCTAAGGGGAATTGCAAAAAAAGCAATTTGATTTTGCTGTACCGTTTCTCCATCTCCACGTTTATTATGGCCATGATGTGCTTCATTACTTGTACTCTCCTGGCTCTTCCTTTCGAAATGTAATCAAGACCTCTTCATATTGTCTCTAAGAGCTTATTAGAATAATAGATCAACAAAGGGGATTTATGCTCTTGAGTGTTACACAGGTAATCTTTTATGATTCTCTAATAAAAAATAAAGCCATTTTGTTACTTAATTATGAAACATGTGACCTCTTTTGAACTTTCTGCAGAAGAAAGCCACTGAAACTGACATTTCAACTGCATTTGCTCGTGGACTGATGAGTGCTGAGAGTTAAAGTGAGCCAACTTTCAAAGCTTAGGTGTCATTCAGGGCTCCCCAATATCTAATTACTATGAGTAAAAAAGTTCCCCCCTGAGAGGAACCACTTTCATTCTATATCTGACAGGTAGAAATTAGTTGCCTAATGGAATGGAATTGTTCTGCAAATAGAAGGAATTAAGTGAGCTTTTTTAATTTGGACTACTTCTAAATTAGGTTTTAATATGGATTCTAATGTGGAGAGGTTGAGAGTGTGAATGAGCTTAGTTTGGATCTTCTCCAGTAATTTCATATTGCCCTTTCCCTAGATTTAATATGTCTCTTTTATTTTTCCTGTCCTTTTCTTAATCTCAAAAGCCATCAAGTGTACATATTCAGTTTATGACACTTTTATGGAGTGATGCCAAATGTGTGGGGTTTTTTGCTGTTGTTGGTATGGGCAATATATTCAGGATGAACAAAAGGAAATATTCAATGAGTGATTAAAATGTGAAATTTGTTGACGATGCAGTGATGGCCACAGGCATAGATGGCATTAAAGGAGAATTGGGCAGTCTATCAGTGGCTACTAGCCCTAATGATTAATGGGAACCTCCACATTAAAAGGCAATAAACCTTTGAATACCAGAGCCACGAGGCAACATCAGGAGAAGGCCTTGTTGCTGGCCTTATAGAGGGACCAGTTGGACACTGTATGAGGCAGAATGTGTAATTAGATGGACCACTGCTCTGATGCAGCAGGGCTCTCCTTATATACTTATGTTTTTATGAACTCTGTTCCAGAGGAGCTACATAAATTCTAGCAAGTCATGGAAGAGTTTGCAGTAAGATGACACTTCTGTTAAGGAACAGCAGCCCACCAAAGCTTCTATTTCTACTCAATCAGCCAGAAGATTCTTTCCAGAGATATGGGACAGAACTTCATGTTCTTTTCCCAAAACAAGTAGCCCCCTTTTTGTGAAATGCACATGCTTTCTCGGACTTCCAATTTCAGAATTTTGAAACATCTTGTGGAAATCTCTACCCCTGCCCACACTCTGTTGTATTCAAGTAAAGCAACTGCCTTCTTCTGCAAACATATAGAAGCACCAGATACTTGAAGTGGTTCCACTAAAGGGCATTTCTCTTCATGCAGAATGAAATCCCTCTCCAAGAATGCTATCAACTTGACTGGACAAAATTGCCAGTCAGGGGAGAAGCTGCATGGTGCTATGTGGGCTGAGTGTTCTGTTGGACAGTATCCTAGATCCTTTCCAGTCCAGCTTCCGCCTGGGATATAGAACAGTGACTGTGCTGGTCGCCTTGACTGATGACCTCTGGAGACATCTGGATCGAGGCGGCATGGTGGCACTGTTGTTGTTAGATCTGTCGGCCACCAGTTGCTGACCCGCCGCCTTGCCGACAAGGGGATACAGGGGCTTGCCCTTCAATGGCTCGCCTCTTTTCTCCAGGGTCGGGGACAAAGGGTGGCACTAGGGGAACAGCAGTACCAGAGACACACGCTCTAATGTGGGGTGCCTCAGGGGGCAGTGCTTTCCCTGATGTTGTTTAATATCTATATGTACCCCCTTGCCCAGATTGCCCAGAGGTATGGGCTTGGGTTCCATCAATATGCAAATGATACCCAGCTCTATCTGATGCTGAGCGGCCAGTTGGACTCCACCCCAGAAGATCTACACCAGGCATTGCAAGCCGTGGCTGGCTGGCTCAGGCTGAGCCGGCTGAAGCTAAACCCGGCGAAGATGGAGGTCCTGGGCCTGAGTCGCACTGGTTCGGGGTTGGGGATCCCTCTCCCGAACTTCGATGGGGCACCATTGGTGCCAGCATCAGAGGTTAGGAGTTTGGGAGTGCTCCTGGACTCCTCTCTAACTATGGAGGCCCAGGTGGCAGCCACCACCAGGTCGGCCTTTTACCATCTTAGGCTGGCTCGGCAGTTGGTTCCTTTCCTCGACCGCGATGACTTGGCCACAGAGATCCGTACAACAGTCACCTCGAGGCTAGACTACTGTAACACTCTCTACATGGGGCTGCCTTTGTCGCAAATCCGGAAGCTGCAGCTAGTGCAGAATGCTGCAGCCAGGCTTCTAGGTTCTTACATTTAAAGCCCTATACGGCCAGGGTCCGACATACCTGAGGGACCGCCTTTCCCCATATATACCCCAAAGGACACTACGGTCAGGGATGCAACATCTGCTGGTGACCCCAGGCCCCAAGGAAGCCAGGCTTGCTGTCACTAGGGCCAAGGCCTTCTTGGTGGCAGCTTCTACCTGGTGGACTGAGCTCCCAGAGTAGATCAGGGCCCTATGGGACCTTGCACAGTTCCGCAGGGTCTCAAGATGGAGCTCTTCTGCCAGGCTTTCGAGTAGGAGCCACCACTAACACCAACAACAACAAGTTTGGAAACAGCAGGGTATGGGAGTGGCCCTGTGACGATCAAACTGCAGCACTATGGTGTGTGGATACCACTGAGTTGAGATCTGACTGAATATCCTCCGGATACCATCTTTAAATTGAAGACTATCACCTGCGACCATCTTGAAGCATTTTATTTTGTAAATATTGTAATTTGTGTGTTTTTATCTTGTTTTTATGTATTTCACTTGCATGTCCTGATGTTAGCCGCCCTGAGCCCGCTTGCAGAAATCGGCCTAGAAATCGAATGATAAATAAAAAATAAATAAAATATGCCAAGGGACATATCTGCCAAGCCAGTCTCTTTCCTTGCTGCCCCTTCCCTTCGCTGTTCTTTAGACATGGAAACTTAAAGATGGCATGGGAAAATGGAAATAAAAGCAGAGCACAGCAGCCCCAGAGAAACTGGCCTGGTTGGTTCAGATTCGAAAATCAGTGGGAATTAATTCCAATTAATATTCTTAAAATGTTAGCAAAGAGAGCATATTCAGCTTCAGTTTAGACCAATTACATTCCCAAATCAAATATTTACTCCTACTCCTCGTTCATTCATAGTTCTCTCACCGAGTCACTGGAGACCAACTTCTCTATCTGTCTATCAAAATATCTACATTCTACCTTTTCCCAAGGATTTAAGTGCCAGTATGGCATGCCATGCTCAAAATATACATAGTTAACATTCATATAAATAGATCCAGCTAGCAAAAAAAAAAGTCATTACGTTTGCTGTCTCAATGCAATTAATGACATCAGCGAAACCACCTTAACAGAAAGCCATCTGAAAGAGGAGACCTCAACTGGACATCCCCTCTATTCCCTACTGGTTCCACCCCCATCTATTTCCTTGTGTCATTTGTTCACAAAAAGTGAGGGGCAGAGTAAACTATGCAAAGCAAATTAATACTATGTGCATTTTTGTAATTTTCAGAATGAATTTTGATTGCTCAACTCTTGTTTCCATATTGGAAAGGGATGAGTGCATTTTTGGCTTTCTTTTGTATGCAATATACTCAGCCTGCATGCCTTTTGGTGTCTGTTTTTTGCCATCAGTGTAGAGAAACCCTGTAGTGCATTTACATATCTATGATATAACAAGTAGATGATGAAGTTTATCTCGCTTAATTTCCTATGACCATTAAATCAGGCACTTCATCAACATGGCTCATTTGTTCATTTTGTGCATGCATGAAAATTTCTTTTCTTTTTCATTATTGTGGGTATTATTCCGCTGCTAAATTTTGGGCCCTTTTCAATTTCAGTACTCTGGTTTGAAAACTAATCATCCAACTAGCTGAATCTTTTCCACCAGACTTGATTATAAATGGCCGTATTTTAATAAAATAATCTACATTTACTGCTGTCAAGGTTATGTATTAGGCATCTTCCATCCAAGGCGTCAGACAACTGCTTTTATTTCCTTGAGAAGAAACTAGAAAAGCAGAATTTCTCAATGATAAGAGGCTCTGTTTCAGGCCAAAAGCACTTAATATACAAAAGTACCAACTCTATCAAGTACATTTTCTCTGAGATGTTGTTAATTGCCCTCTACCATCAGAACCCCATTGTATTTATGTAGTATAAAGTCCTCAAGAAGGCAAGGGATTTCACTTTAACCCCCCCCCACCCACTTCCCTGTTATGTTTCACTCCTATCACTGTACTGTTGAGATAATGCAGCTGCTTACAAGTAAGGTAGTTTGCTACTGAGAGCCACCTTGCACTCCTGAAGCAATCAGAAGTGGAGGGGAAAGACTGTTCTTACCAGTAACCATGCTAAGAAAAAGATGGAGGCGTATGATAGCTCAGTCAGAACTGTGCAAACATAATGTTGCTGCCTGTTTTGTAAGAACAAATGCAGCATGATGATGTTGGTAGCATATCTGCATGTATGCTCTGATTGTTCCACCCCTGCCTTCACTGTTGTCTCCTGATGCTTTTTACTCGGCTGCCTTGCAGTTGGCAGCATGTGGTTCTTGTCATAAGACTGTCCCTTCAGCAAAAGCTAGAAAGCTGACAAAAATAGGTGGGATATGGGACACACAATGGTGTGTGGGTAGCATCAGCTGTGGTCACAGAGTGCCTAGGCCACACCATGCAAGGAGAGACAAGCTGGCACTCATATTGGGGTCAGAATTCATTGAATCACCTGTTGTGCACTCTAACAAAAATTAGTTGGTTGACTAGTGATTCTGCAAATCTCCCAGATACGATATTTCAAAAACCCTGCACTCTTTGCATGTTTTCTCTCAAGTCCAGCACTTTATATATGTGCTTTGATTATTTGTTTGCAATTTAATATAAGTAATACTGGGGCTGTACTTGCATCTCTACAGTTGATGGCATTCATGATCACACAAGCATTCATTATTGCACAAGCACAAGTAGTAACACCGTGGCACAGGCTTAGAACTTACTGGACAGGTGGCGTCTGTGAAAATTGTAGCTCTCTGCCTTCCAGTTCAGCTCCGTCTCCTGTCATGGGTTACTCCCCGCTTCCTTCAGAAAGGCAAGGTTTGTGGCTTGGAAAATAGACAGAGAAAGAAAAACTCAACAGTACAAAAGCAAGCATGTGGGCAGGTACCCATATGTGTTCATATATCTGCTCATTTTGCAAACATCCCACCAAAATATCTGCTAATGCTACCACACATTTTTTGATGCTCAACAGGGAAATTCAAAAATTAAAGCAATTTTGAGTCAAGCATAGGTGTTTTCTTCTGGAAAGACATTAGGTTTCCCCGTACTGGAGAAAATGCCACTAAATAAAGTGTACTCTGATTCTGACTAAGGCCATCCAATGGCTTTCAATGGCTCATTTTTGCTGGATTGTGTTCTTTGTTTATAGCAATCATTTTGCCTTATTATTATTCCTTGTCTCACCTTTTATTGGTCACATGTCCATGCATAGCTGAGTGTACTTCAGTCTCAATGCAATCCATGGGTCTTAAATGCATTTAACACTATGCTGGATTGTGATCTATGTTTGGATAGATTCTGGAATCAATGTTGAGAATTTTCCTTTAAAGTTGCGATACATTTCAAAGACATTACAATTTTAAAAGTCTGCTGCCTTCAGTGCATTAATTATTAGACATTTCTCTACTTTAGGCCCAGGACAATCTGCTGATTTAAGCACAAAAAAAGTAAAAATAAAGCAATAACAGAATAAAAAACTTAAAACCCACACAAGTAAACTATTTTAAGCTTCTGATATAAATGTAGGTGAGACCTGCCAATGTGTATGTCCTTGAGGAATGACAATGAGAAAAATCTCTTTTGCTTTCAAAACACATTCAAGGACCGTTAATGAAATGAAATGACCAAAGTGCTGAGTCACTGAGTCTGATATCCAACAATTACTTTGTTACTCTGAGAACATCTTTTTAAGTTCAGATCTAAATAGTAAATGAATTGAACTGTTGATGGTGTCAGTATTCAAACAAGGCATATTTTAAATAAGTTTTATCAGAGCCTGAAATACATGGTATAGTTTCATAATATAGGCACTAGGACAAGGGAAAATGAAAATCCATATTTTAAGTCATAAAGGCAAAAACAAAAGGTTAGATAAAACTAGGGGGAAAGCCTCAAGAGGCTTTGATTTGGTGAAACAAAAATCCATGAGATGATGCACTCAAGCAAAAGGATATAAGAATTTTGTGGTTTACTGACATAAATTAATAGATAGACACTAACAGGATTTTGCCTTTTGAGGTGTTAATTTTAATTCTAGTTTATACAAGAGCAAAAATACCCTAACTTTCCCCAACCATACACCAATCCATATTAAATTATTGGCAAGTGTATGATTCATTGGACAGCTCCAAGCCTTTTTGTGTATTTTAGTGGTTTAGTGAATGACCTAAAACAATCAAAAGAGAAATAATTTGTCTTCTCTCTGACTCAGAATTACAACACTTTAACTTCTTGGTACATCATAAAATTTAGCCTCTAGATCATGATTTCACAGTCATTATACTCTGCCTTGGATATCTCCATACCATTTTCCAAGCAAAATAAAGGTAACATGCTGATTTGTGGTAATTCACCACCTCCACAGGGGAGTTCAGAATTTAATTACTTGTTGAATGAAAAAGGGTATCCTTTTGTCTGTCCTGTACCTATTGCCCCTCAACTTCACTGGATGCCACATAGTTCTAATATTATGGAAGACAGAGAAAAAACTCCTTCTATCTACTTTTTCTATCCCATGAATAATTGTATATTTTTTCCCTGCCCTTTGCTGTCTTTATTCTAAACTAAAACGTCCAAGACTCGACAGCCTTTCTTACAATCATAGACTCATAGAATCAAAGAGCTGGAAGGGGCCCTACAGGCCATCTAGTCCAATCCCCTTCTCAATGCAGGATCAGCCTAGAACAGGGGTGACCAAACTGTGACTCACAAGCCACATGCACCTCATGGTGAGAGCCAGTTTGGTGTAGTGGTAAAGTGCGCGGACTCTAATCTGAGAGAGCTGGGTTTGATTCCCCACTCCTCCACTTGCACCTGGCTGGATGACCTTGGGCAAGCCGTAGCTCTGATAAGAGCTGTTTTTGAAAAAGAACAGTTTCTGTCAAGAGCTCTCTCAGCCCCACCTACCTCACAGGGTGTCTGTTGTGGGGAGGGGAAGGGAAAGGAGTTTGTCAGAGTCCTCCTCTCCAGAGAGTGTTAGCAACTGTTGATGTCTCTGGTCAGTGCTGCTAACAACTTTCTTGCCCTCTGCAAAGAGCCCTAGAGCGAAGAACAGATCAGGGGCAGGAGGCTCTAAGACCCCTGGTGATGCCCTGCTAGGACCAAACTCCAGTGGCCTGGCAGGATGGGTTTGGTGCCTGGGGGCAGGAGCCTGTGGTATGCAGGGAGTAGAGGATGTCTTCCTCTCATGACAAGCACCCTTTGCACCCACTTTCACCCTCTTGGCACACAGAGTTGTTCACATTCAGGGTGGGTGGGAGGGAAGACATGTTGGAGACCATTTGGGAGGTCTGTAACTAGGACCCTTGAAATGTAATCTACCCCCAACTTGGAAAGATTGTAGAGGAACCATTCCTAACATCCACTATAGAAGCAACCCTAGAGGCACAACTGTTAATTAGGAACATACTTGAAATAGTCCCCGTGCATTATTTCAGTGTATGAATATACATCAAGAATTCAATCCATAAACACTTGGTTAGGCAAGACAGTTTGCATCACTACTCACTTAAAATGGAAACCTCTGATTTCCACTGATCTGGTGGGACAACTTTGGAGAGCCCCTGTCAGAAGTCTCCTGTCATATCTGCCTTTCTCTTCTTCCAAATCTGCCTTTGCAGAATTATGGGTGGCCCAGACAGCCCAACAGATTTTATTTTCCTCTGCACAATAGAAGAATTTACCACGGGTTGCTTCAGCCCTTGGAGGGTGGCTGTGAGAGTTGTGTGCTCACTTCCCTTACTTGTATGGTGGGGCTGGGGTGCCTGCCAAGTTGCCATGGGGTTATTTAGGTAGCCCCGTCAGAAGTGTCTTGTCATAGGACTATTGATATTAAGCAACAACTAAAAGAAGTTAAGAAGGAAAGAAATACAGATAAAAATCAACTACAGCTTCAGCTTGATAAATCTATGCATGTTCTATGCTTCCAAGGAGTTCCTGAACAGAAGGGAGAAGACATAAAAACAACTATAAGTGGACCTTAAGACCTTAAACAAAAGGATCTACAAAGTGACATGAACTTGGCATACCATATTTACCCTGATTTGATAAGAAAAAATAAACTGCCTGGCAAAATTTATGTTAAATTCTCAAAGAGAATAATGAGAGACAATGTTTTAAAAGCCACTGCGGGGAAAACACTTAAAATCAATGAAGACAAAATTAAAATTCTGAAAGACATTCCATTTGAGATCCGGAAACAAAGATGACAGTATTAAAACTTAATTATTTTCCTACAAGACAAAGCAATGACCTACAGATGGAGTTTCCCAGAAGGAATTGTGTTCAAATACAATGATAAGAAAGTTAAAACTGACTTTGTCCGAAAGGCCAAAAACTTTTTGAAAAGCTTAGATAAAGATGAGGACCCTAATCTGGAAGAAGGAGAGGAACCCAGCGAGGAAGAATCGGATAATTCTTCAAGTGATTCCAACAGTTCAATGTCAGAGTCTGAGAAAGGAGAAGCAGCGCCCAAAACTCCAAAAGTGAAGAAGAAGCCCAAGAGAAAAACGTGTTTTTCCCCCCTCTGGATTACAATATTACTTGATTTAAACATAATTAAGCTTTAATCAATAGAAGTTTGATCTCTCTGCTTTTATAATTCTATGTTTATCATAATATCAATATCATTGCAGGAATGATATATGCATGTGTCAGCTTACAAATATTCTTGTCATAAGTTAGTGATAGGTTTTTCCCTGTATACTTACCTTTAGAATGTAGGATATAGTTTATAAAATCAATAAAATATTATATATAAAAAAAAGAAGTGTCTTGTCATGTCTGCCTTTCTGTCCTTCCAAATCTGCCTTTGGAGAATTGTGGGTGGCCCAGCCAGCCTGATAGGTGTTTATTTTCCTCCCCAGTGTAGAAGAATTCACTGCAGGTTATGTCAGTCTTTTGGGGGAGGGCTGTGAGTGTTGTGGGCACTGGGCACGCAACCCTTGCTTGTCTGGCAGGGCTGGGGTGCCTGCCAAGCTGTTGTCATGGGGCAACTTTGGGGACCCCCTGTTAGAAGTCTCTAAAATGTAAAACTCTGATTTCCACTGGTCTCGTGAGGCTCAGGTGCTTGCCAAGCTATTTTGGGGTAACTCTCAGGAGCTTCTGTTGAAACTCTGGAAATGTCTGTTTTTCTGTCCTTCAGAACCTGTCTTTGGAGACTTGGGGGCTGCCTTGGTTCCAGTTTCTGTCTGGGAGGGAGGTCTGCCCAAGTGAAGTTTCCCTGTGAGTTTGGTGTAACTGGCCTGTTCCTGAGCCATCCCATAGACTCCTTTAACTTCAGCTGCCCTTTCCAGGGAGAATACCGGGAAGACCTTTTTGTGGGGGGTCCATAACTGGCACCCCAGAAATGTAATTTCCCCCCAACTTGGAGAGATTGTAGAGGAGCAGGCAACAGGGTGAGGTTCCCTGTGTCTTTGGTGTGTGTAGCTTGCATGGGATCCATTCTATACACTTTTGAATCTATGCCTGACATTTCCCCAAAAAGCACTTCTCTGACTTGACCTTATATCTGTTGAGTTTACAGTTCCACAGTGGCACTGGTTCTTCTGGGCACATTGAACTGGTTCTGCTGGGCTTGCTAAAATGCCCCCCATCTTCAGTTTCTACTGCAGAGATTCTCGGGGACGTTGTTTCTGTTCTGCTGGGCTTCTATTGCCCTTTTTTCTTTTGCTGTCTTTTCCCCTTCTTTGGAAAACATGGAGGATGAGGGCACCTTCTTTGAGGGGCCGTAACTCAGACTCTATCAATCCAATCACCACCAGATTTGGAAGGCAGGTAGAGGACAGTAAGTCAGAGATTACCTGTGAGTCTGGTGTTTCTAGCATTCTATCATGAACTTCACAAACCAAACTGTTAAGTCAAGTGTCCAAAAGTTTATGATGGTCCATGGTTCATGAATCGGGCATACCACTAACCACAAACTGAACTGCATTTTCCCAGTTCATGCCCATCCCTAACCTCAGTTAGCCTTACTGTCAACTGACAACATTTCAGTGTTAATCAGCTTGTGTTTCAGTCTTCCAGATCTAACTAATGTGGGGGCATCAGTGTTCAGCTGGTAGGTGGTTGTGGAGTTGTCAGATATGAAGTGGGGGTATATTTCAGTGTTCTTACATTGTCTCTTTTTTCTACAGACATTGCTGTACTTTATATTTTATTGTTAGGAGCACCTGGTGCAATCACTGTTATATTGCATTAAAGCCTGTAGGTTCAGTATAGTGGCTAAATTTTCAAAGCGCATAGAGCTGGCCTGCTCCATACATATATATATATATGTGTGTGTGGTTTAAGAAATGAATGCATTCACTTGCTTCTGTTACATCAACTAAAGTTATTTCCAATATTAAATGATGGAACTGTACCTTAAGTGTGAAAACTAGTCACACCAGCTAAAACAGAAAGCATTTCTGAATTTACTCAAACGTTGAGCTAAAAATGACAGCACCTCATAGTGAATTTTGAATAAAGCTACTTCAGGACACCTCTAGGAGTAATCAGAAAGAAAAACTGGCTGCTTTAGACCTTATGCTCCTTCTTCCGGCAAAGCACAGCACAGCTTGTCAGTAGAATTATAACGTTAAAGAATTCTAGAGATTCTGAAATCCTTGGGGGGGGGGACTTGAAGGAGCATAATATGTGAGTTTCCATAGTTTTCCAGCAGGGACTTTTCTAATAAAATGCCACATAAAAGAAAACTGTACTTTTCAGTTCCCTTACACAACTCATACGCCTGTTTGGAAGCACATGAACTCTAGAACTTAAAGGATAACAAGAGATATCCAATATAGTAGCCTTATTGTATGATACTGCTACAGAAACTGCAACCCAAGTAGAAAGTTATGCTGCTGTAGATATGCCATAGACTATATCAGAGAGATCTATGTATTTAACTGTAATTACTAGTCAAGAATTTGTGGTAACATGCTGATCACCACTGACTGATTTTCCCTGTCTTTAGTAATTTCCAGATCCAGTGGCTGCATACAGGTGTAGCACACATGCTCAGTGAACCTAGACTATTGCCTAGGGAGCCAGAGTGAGCATCTTCCCCCAGCACTATAGCGCCCTGCCCCCAGCACTATAGTCCAGGTCATCCCACTCACCTTCCCAGCCTCACAGAGCAGAGCAGAGAGGGACCAGCAAGTGACTGCCAGCTCCACCACCCTTGGCTCCTCTCTCCCCCTCCTTTGTGGCAGCTCAGAACTCAAGCCACAGTGGCTGGCCCAACCTGCCTCCCTTGCCGTCGGAAGGAAGGAAGGAAGGAAGGAAGGAAGGAAGGAAGGAAGGAAGGAAGGAAGGAAGGAAGGAAGGAAGGCAGTGAGGAAGACTGGTAATCAAAGGGAAGGAAGGCCATGAGCACCACTGTTACCCAAAGGGGCAGTCTCCTTTTAATTAGGGGAATTAGTGAATGAGACAAAGCTTTGTGACACGAGGGTAACTAGCAAGATCCCCTCCAGCATTTACAGCATTTTTCCCTTAGAGAAACTCTCAGAAATAAACCAGGCTGTGGCTTAACCAAGAAAGGGTCTTTTTATTGAAAAAGGAAGTAATAAAATAAAGCATACATACATAAATTAATGCACACAGCAAAACATACACACTAGCTAAGGGAAATGAAGGAAGGAGCAGGAGTAGAAGGAGTTTTCTGGGGGAAATTATAGTTATCAGTCCAGAAGAGTAGAATTCATGGAGAAGGCTGTGAAATGAACCAGCATATCACAGAAATGGAAGGAACCCAAAAAGATTTGGAGGTGCAATGCAAGTGGGCGCCTAGAACACTCAGACTGGGAGCTACGTGCTACGGTTATAGGGCAAAATGCTGCCTGGGGATATGGATGACATGTGTCCCCCCAAAATAACACCTTGAACAGCTTTCCCAACATTGACAAAGACCCGGGAAAATTTGTGATGGGCCAGCATAAGTGTTGTCAATGGTACTGAATGAGTTTATTCAGGGTAAACTAAAAGTGTTAATGTGCCAGGGTCACTGTTCACTTCTTCAGATACAGCTAGAATGGGAGTCCATCCGTCCTATTTATTGGACAGTGATTTCAGATGCCGAATGACATTAGCAGGCAAATGACAAATATACACAAAAGGAGAACACAGAGATAAAGCCAACGCCAAATAGCAGGCAAATGACAATAGCAGGCATGATTGGATTTAGGTGAGATATGCAAAAGGGTAATAGACATGGAGAAATCAGCATTGGTAATGACACAGGAAACCTAGGTCTCAATTCAGTCCAGGTGGATGCATTGTCCTGAGCTTCATTATCAGTTGTAATTTGCAGTCTCTCTTTCTAATCTCCCTTTGAAAGTGCAAATGTCTTCCTGGTGAGATTGGAAAATGTAAACTAAAGGTATAAGCATTCCTGTACTGTCCCTTGAATATAGGATGGGAAAGGCCAGATGAATAGTATATTAATTAGAGTAAGAAGGGAGGGGAAGTGTGTCCAGGTGCAATGAGCTCACACTACGAGAGTATTGTTTCCTGAGAAGCCCATTGCTCAATGACCATTTCCAGTCACCTGCAGGGAGTGTGCCATGTTTGCCTTCCTCCCTGAAGACAAGAGGGACTACACTTGTCAGAAGTGCAAGTTGATAGGACTCTTAGAGGAGAAGGTTCAGAGTCTGGAGGAAATTATTACTACTCTCCATAAGATCAATGAAGGGGAGGAATTCATTAATTCCTGCATATGTCCTGCATAGGGAAGAAGACACCAGTCAACGGGACAACAGTGTGGTTGACTGTCCTAATGAGACTCCTCAAAGAACTACAGCACGACCCCAAAGTCATCAAGCGAGATGACACTCAGCGTCATTAGAACTAAGGAATCAATTCCAGGCCCTTGCAGTGGAGGCAGAGATGGAAACACTGCCAGTGGAAGTATCACAAACACAAGGAAGACAGATGGAGGAGAACTGGGAGATACAAAGAAATGGAACTGGAAAGAAAAGTAAGGTGTTGGTCATACTCCCTGCTGAGGGGTATGGAATGTCATGTTTCCAGGCCTGATCCCCAGGCCCGAGAGGTGTGTTGCTTGCCAGAGGCAAAAATTAAAGATATTATAGACAGGAGCCCTAAACTCATGTTTATACTTTACAGCAGTCAGAAGTCACAGTCAAATTCTTAATAGGTAGGGTATCTGAAGCTAGCTTCCTGAGACTCTCTTAGTTAACCTTGACTCACTGAGTCACCCTGGCTTAACCCAGCTTTCCTTGACTTTCCTGACCCCAGAGATAGAAAGAAAGGGCTGACTTGGTTGTATATGTCATATGTTCATCACAGACTTGACTGACAGTTACATTAGCTTCAATAGGTGAAAGAGAGTACTTAATGTCTGAATTAGTTTGGTTCAGAGTTCTGATCAACTACCCACAGTTATGGGTCTTGGCAGAACAACTAAGGATATCCTTTATAGAATTACAAGTTCACTATTTATGTATTGGGGTTGTGTTGAAATATTCTTTTGAATATTGAAATGCTACAAAAATGTTTTCTTTTTTAAGAGTGTAATGGAATAAATTGAATCTTGATTTAGAACAACAGTCTCTCTCTCTGATGAAATTGGGAAACCAGCTCCTCTCCCTCCCCAAAATTGAACACAGTGGGAATAAGGGTGCATGAAAAGTTCCTGCATCCCTCATTTCCCCAACAGTCACCATAGCCACTGATAGACCTATCCTCAATGGATTTGCGCAATCCCCTTTTAAAGCTGTCTTCACCTGTGGCCATCACTATGTCCTCTGGCAGCAAATTCCACATTTTAATCACTCACTCTGCAAAGAAGTATTTCCTTTTGTTTGTCCTGAATTTATTACCCATCAGTTTCGGTGGATGCCCTTGAGTTCTAGTATTTTGAGAGAGGGAGAAAAATTATCTTTGTGAATAATTTTATAAACTTCTATTGTGTGCCCCCCCTTAATTGTCTCTAAACTGAAAAGTCCCTGATTTTACACCTTTCTTATTCTTATTGCAAGGTGTTAATAAGGATGCCTGTGTTCTGTTCTTAGCTTTGAAAAAGGCCTGTTTCAAAATCCTAGAAGAATACCCTCTATCTTTTAGTTGTTCCATTAATATATTGGCTTCCCTCTGGAAATCTGAATCTAGGTTACAGTTCCTTCTAAGCCTCAACATTTGGGAGTAAGGCAAGTTCCTCTTAAGGTGGTATGGACGGAAACTGTCCCCAGACAAGAAAGAATTATCATCAGTTGGTTTCCTGTAAACATCACTGTTGATGTTTGTTCCCTGCTTTTTAATAACTACATCAAGAAAATTACCCTTGGAGTCGTAATAAGACATATCAGATTTAATAGTCGTATGACTGGTATTAACAAACTGATCAAATTGAACAAGGAGTTCCTCTGAACTTTCCCAAATCATAAAGGTATCATTATCTAAAACTCTCTTGTAAATAAACAATACATTGTCATGCTGTTCTTTATTTCCCTCCTCCTACAAGTAGCAATGATGCTGAATAGTGGTGAGGAAAAGTAGAATACATCAATCTAGTTCAGGCATTCAAGCCTATACTCATTCACAATATACACACAGAGGAGAGTAGGATTATGTGCACCCAGAATACCTGTGTGTACAGCCAAACATCTGTACTGAGTCCTACATGCATGTAGGGATTTTATTTATGTTTAAGTATGCTGCAGACTTAAGCAAATGTTTAAGTATGCATGGGACTTAAACAAATGTTCCATTTTAAGCACAAAAATCCTAATGTGGGACCAGTAGGTGTGATCCAGTTCTCCTCTACACTTGTGTAGTATGCATGCTTTTGATGTCTTGGCATGCACCATAGATGTCTCCAGCACCATAGTTCAAAAGAATCTGAGTTTATGATGTCACAATACCCCGTAACCTTCTACTAGATGTTCTGCATGTTTTTGTTTTTTGGTTTTTTTGGTTTAAGGTAATTTAACACATAGTTATTGTTTTAGATGGAAGGCATATATTTAATGCAACATTACTTGTAGCCAGGGCTGCTGCTTCTTTTTTGAAAAAGAGGTGCTGGAACTCTCAAGAGGGAAATGAAGTTTTCAGACTGTATACTGAAAAGTCATGAACTTTTAAACATTTTTAAAAGACTTTTGTCAAAGAGGTTCCAGAACTCTGTTCTGGCACATTCCCCCCCAGAAAAAAACCCCTGCGTATAGCCCTGAGCATGAACCCAAGAGAGAACACTGGCAGGTTATTGTTCAAATTCTGAATTATGGTATATTGGAATTTGAGATTTCCACAGTAAAAAGTTATTTTGCTGTACTTGTGAATATCTTATATACACAATTGATTATCTGTTTCCCATCCTCCACAGCCCTCCTTCCCAATTATGATGAACAACATTCTTCCTGAACCAAGATGGAATTACTGATGCTTTGTGGAATGTTTACCATTGGTAAGCATTCATCCATCACTGTCATGGTATAATTGGATATCAGGGGCCACTAAGCCTCCAGATCTCAATGGATGCTGAATAGTTATAAAATTAATACATGGTTTTTTGTGTTGCCAAATAAAATTATTAAGATCTCTCTGCCACTTTTTAATCAGAGACAAAGGAAGGGTAATGGGCACCGCCCTCATATAAAAAATTATTTTAGGCAATATAAGAGATTTAACTACCTTGTTTCGTTCAATTAGTGTTAAGCTTAAATTATTCCAGCGCAATGGAAGCTCTTCAATATTCTCAGTTATATGTAAGTGATTGTTGTTGTTCAGTCGCACAGTAAAGTCCGACTCTTCGTGACCCCATGGACCACATCACTCCAAGCCCTGTCTTCCGCCATCCTCTGAAGTTTGCTCAATTTCATGTTCGTTGCATCAGTGACTCTGTCTAACCATCTCATCCTTTGCCGTCCCCATCTTCTTTGACCTTCAGTCTTTCCCAGCATCAGGGTCTTCTCCAGTGAATGCTCCCTTCTCATTTGGTAGCCAAAGTAATTGAGCTTCAGCTTCGGTATCTGGTCTTCCAGGGAACAGTCAGGGTTGATTTCTTTTAGGATCGACTGATTTGATCTCCTTGCAGTCCAAGGGACTCTCAAGAGTCTTCTCCAGCACCATAGTTCAAAAGAATCTATTCTTCGGCGCTCGGCCTTCCTTATAGTCCAACTCTCGCAGCCATACATGACTACTGGGAATACCATTGCTTTGACCATACGGACTTTTGTTGGCAGGGTGATGTCTCTACTTTTTATCATGCTGTTTAGGTTTACCATCACCTCCGCTAGCTTTGTTGTTACTAATGCTTTCTAAGGCCCATTTAACTTCACATTGCAGGATGTCTGGCTCGAGGTCAGTGATTATACCGTCGTGGTTGTCAAGGGTATTGAGGTCCTTCTTGTATAGTTCTTGCATAGTAAGTTATTAACTTTAATCAAATCCTTTAAGTCCAGTGGATTTGGATCCCAAGATATTTAAGAATTGTTGTGACCCACTAATATCTATAATTATGTTTGATGAATGTGCTAGTGTCCTCTGATAAATTTATAGGGTATAGTACTGTTTTTTCTCTATTGATTTTAAGACCAGAAAACAAGCTAAAAGCAGATAGATGGTTTTCTATCACAGGGAGAGATTCCTTTGGTTTAGATATAAATAATATCATGTCATCTGCAAAAAGACTGATTTTGACCCTTTCCTTGCCTGCAGGCATCCCATGATAGAGAAAAAAAAGGTTCATCTCTTAGAAGATTAGCCAGTGGTTCAACCGCTGTCGCAAATAGCAAAGGCGACAGCAGGCAGCCTTGACGTGTGCCCCTTGAAACAGAAATAAAAGGAGAATTTAAGCCATTAACCCTTAATATAATTTGAGGAGTTGCATATAAGGACTGAATCACCAATATAAATCTACCTCCAAAATTCATATGTAAATAACTATGTTCTATCATGTCAAATGCTTTTTCGACATCAAGCGAAAGAATACATTTGTCGATAAGTGATGTATTTTTGCTATAGTATATAACATTTTTAAAAATTTTGTTTTATTAATTTTTCCCCCAATAAAGATTGCATAAATATCAATCTCAAGTTTACATCAATCTCAATATAAAAATACAATTTCAACTATAACAGATCACCACATAGGTCAAATATATCCTATACAACTATTAATCTTAACAATCATTGGCACACTATTAATTATCTCACCATAAATTCCATAATTTAGCATTATAAGGTATAATGAAGCACTTATTCAGATACTGTAATGTAGGAAACTATGTCACAGAAAAATTAAATTGTTTTCTTTGAGAATAAGAATCATTCTCTCTGTAATTCTTGCCATTATGTACATATTCCATAATTTAGCATGCCAGTTCTATTTAAGTGGTTTCTGTTTACTTTTCCAATGAAGTGCAACAGCATTTTTAGCTGCTGCTAAAAGAATGGCAATTTGATGTATCGTACTATCTACTGATATATCTATACTACATTGATGTAAAAGAAGATGTTCCACAGTATTTTGCAGTTTTATATCAGTTATTTGCTCTATGGTTAGAATTATCTCTTCCCAAAAAAGTATCAAAATAGGGCATTCCAGCCAGCAATGCATATATGTTCCCAGACTACCACACTGTTTCCAACATACAGATCTCGCCGTTGGCACCATATGGGCCAACTTCTGTGTTGTCAAATACCAAAAAGTATTTTAAACATCTGAAGTTTTATGTCAATAATATTTGTATTAAGTGGAAAATTCGACCATAACCTTTTCCAAAAGTCATAATCTAAAGTTTGTGTACATAATGCTTGCCATTTAAGTTGATATGATAAAGGTTTATCAGCATCCATTGACATTAAGATAACATATAGCTTAGAAATTAAATGTTTATTTGAGCTCTGAGCATACTTATATACTTGTTCAAATTCGGATAGTGGTTGCAACATGATCATAGTTAGTTTGATTTGAGAGCAAGCATGTTGTAATTGTAAAAGTATATAACATTTAATGCTTTCCTTATATTATCAGTCAAGTTCCTCCAGGGGATAAACCCAGTTTGCTCCAATGAGATATAATCACTGATTATCCTATTAAGTCTCTGAGCTAGAATATTTGTGAACGATTTATAATCATGATTTAATAAAGAAATAGGAAGAAAAGACCTGGGATCAGTGTTATCTCTATCCTTTCTTGGTATAACAATCACTTTAGCCAAACGCCATGTCTGGGGAATTATAGCAGTGTCTAGAACTGAGTTATATAAATCCAACAAAAATGGGGCCAATGTGTTAGTGAAGCACTTATAATACTTATAATGAAGCACTTATAATGTAAAGCCATCAGGGCCAGGGGACTTATTACTCTTCATAGCCTGAATCGCTGTCTGTAGTTCCAGCTCATCTATTGGTTGGTCCACAAATTTATATGTATTTTCGATAAAGTTTTTAACAATGTATTTGTTGCAAGAAATTGATTAAGTGCAATGGAGGGTTACCTGACTGGTATAACTGAGAATAAAAGTCCTTAAAAATGTCTAAGATTGAATTTGATGACGTATGGAAAGTACCTTTGGAGTCACGTAGTCCTTTGACTCCAGATTCAATTTTCTTTTTTTTAAACTTTCCAAGGGCTTTTATACCAGTAGGCTTGTTTTAAATATAAAAGATTTTGTGCTATTTTATGAGCTTCTAAGGCCTCCAGTTTTTTCCTTTCCTCCATTAAATATTTATAAATCCTAGGGCTACAGGTTTCTTTAGGTTTGGTTTCCAAGATCTTGATCTTCCCTAAGATGTGTCATTTCAAAGCCATTTTCTTTTTATTGTAAGCAGTTGAGAGAGATAACTTTACCTCTGAATACAGCCCTACATGTGTCCCAGAGTGTGTGAAGCAGCATGTCCTGAGTTAAATTAAATTTTAAAAACTTCTGAAGTTCCTTTTCTAATATCAGGATTTTTAAGTAAAAAATTATCAAATTTCCAAGTAAAGCTTCTGTCTTTTCTTTAAAGTTTAGAACACAAGGAACTGACACATGGTCAGTCCTGCATTTGGAATCGATTTCTGCTGTCACTAACTTATTAGTAATAGTGCTAGAAACAAAAATATAATCAATTCTAGTATGGGTTTGAAACCTGTTTGAAAAATACGTATAGTCCCTGTTCGTCTCATGCAAGGTTCTCCAAACATCAATTATATCTAAGGATTGAATGATTTTTTAAAAGACCAGTAAATTGGTTTTACATAAAATGGCCCAGTTTGGTTTGGTAGATTTTTTTAATCTAAAACCTTAGTCATTATATAATTTAGGTCTGTACCCAAAATAAGGGGCCCTTCCTGAAAATTCTTCAATTTGTTCAATGTTTCTTTTATAAAGCCAATCTGGCCAGAATTAGGGGCATACACAGTAGATCACAGAAGGCATTTGATAATCTGAATAGGACCTTCTTATTTAGAGTTCTGGAATATATAGATTTTTGAGAAAATTTTATTAAATGGGTTAAGTCGATTTATACATGGCAAACTGCAAAAATAATTATCAATGGAGATTTGACTAAACCATGCAAGATACAGAGAAGAATGAAACAAGGTTGCCCACTGTCACCACTTTTGTTTATTCTGGTTCTCAAAATACTGAATAGGGATGTAAGACAAGAAGAAATAACTGAAGGTGTAAAGATTACAGGAGAATCTTTTAAGTTGAGAGTTTTTGCAGACAATTTGATGTTGGTCTTAGAAAATCCTCTAAAGGGACATGCAACCTTAATGACCAAATTGAAAGCAGTTGCAGGCTTTAAAATGAATAAACAGGAGACCAAGATGATAACAAGAATATGAAAATACAAGATCAGATGAAATTGATAAACAAAACAGGTTTTATAATAGAAAAGAAAGTAAATTATTTAGATATTATTTTGACAAATATAAATTGTATGTTATTTAAAAATTATGTCAAAACCTGGAAAGAAATTTAAAAAGTTATATTGAGATATGATAATGTACAACTGTGACTTTTGGGTAGAATATCTGTGATTAAGATGAATGTTTTCCTAGAATGTTATTCTTTTTCCAGACAATTTCCATTTTAACAACAGATGTACCATTTAAACAATTGCAGAAATAGATATCTAGATTTGTATGGCAAGGGAAAAAACCAAGAGTAAAATATAAGATATTACAAGATGCAAAAGAAGGAAGTAGTTTGGGTTTGCCAGACTTGAAATAGTATTTGGTGCCTCCTGCTTCCTATGCATAAAGGATTCAGTTTTGTTTAAAAAACAAATTATAATTAGAGTTAGAAGGACATAATCTGAGATTTGGTTGGCATGGATATCTGATGTATGACAAAACTAAAGCTAATGCAAAATTCAATTATCATCATGTTAGACATCCCATTATAAGAGTATGGAATAAGTATAAACCTAGGTACTGCACAAAAATACCATTGTGGCTATCAACACAAGAAGCACATTTTAGAAAAGAAACGACAACAAATCATAAATGGTTAACATATGATGTGTTAGAATTGCGACAAGGTGAATACAAATTAAAATCTAAAGACTTAATTGACTTGCCACCAAGGTTATACTTGCCACCGCACCAAAGCTGTGGAGTCTTGTGAGCAAAAATTCTACTTTGTAAGCTACTGGCATTCAAGTTGTGAGCAAGCGATTTGGTTGCTGCATAAATTAGTTTGCTCTGGAGCCATTCTTCCTGTGCTAAGACAAAAATGTGTGAGCTGGAGGCTAAAACACTGTGCTAGCTCAGAGGTTCAAAGCTGATAAAAGGCATCATGATTTTAAGCAGTCAAAGTCTGAATTTGAAATAGAATTATGTGCAAATGATGACCATGTCATTGCTAAAACATATAAACACATTGAAATTTGAAACTGAGAAGAACAAACTTTGGACATGACATACATATTGAACAATGGGAATGTATGTGGACAAAGGATTTGAAATTTACTTTAATCTCTAATCTTCAGGAGAAGTCTTATAAAATGATGTATCATTGGTATATGTCTCCAGAGAAATTGTGAGGATATACAAAGGTAATTCCAGTTTATGTTGGAAAGGTAATCGTCATGATACTAATCATGATTTTATCACATGTGGTGGACTTGTAAGAAAGCCCCCCCCCCAAAAAAGGACACAAATACAAATATTTGAAGGGCTGTCATGTAGAAGATGGAACAGAACTATTCTCTCTTGTTTTGGGCTTTCTTACAAGTCCACCACATGTGATAAAATCATGATTGCAAGACTAGATCTAATGGGTGGAAATTACAAGGGGGTCATTACCGAATAAATATCAGGATAAATTTCTTAACTGTAAGAGGGGTTGAGCAGTGGAACAGACTGCCTCGGGAGGTGGTGGATGCTCCTTCGCTGGACGTTTTCAAGCGAAGGCTGGACAACCACCTTTCAGGTATGTTGTATGGCTATCTTTTGGCTATGCTCCTGCAGAGTGCAGGGGGTTGGATGTCATGACTTGGCTCCCCCTGCAGTCTGGCTGGCGTAGGAGGCAGGGAGACCAGTAGGGAAAACGAGGGGTTCCTTTATGCTCTACCTCAGACTCCTGGCCCACAGGCATTACCTCACACTGTCAGTCCGTCAGGCTTAGGTTCTGGGGCCAGTGTTACACCAAGCAGTTGTGTCATCACCCATCACTCTCTCTCTCTCCCCATGAGTCTGACACCTGCTGGCTCTCCACACATGGCACCCACTTCATCATCAGCACTGACCTTATCCTCCCTAGTTGAGCCTTCTGGCTTCCTCTTTATTCCCCAGATAGGTCCCCGCCTCCCTCCTTACAGCAACTCCACCATTGGTCCCACCAACCTCCCCTTTTCTCTGGCAGGGATCCACCCTTCCCACTCTTGGTCGGTTCCTTGCTGATACCACAGCTGCGTTCTTCCTCTTTTTCCTCCTTGAGCAGCTGGAGTGCCTCTGAACAGTCAGGGAAGTAACACCCTGGGTCCCTCTTGGAGCCCAGGGGCCAGGTGTCGGACTATTGGGGTTCCTCCCTCAAAGGCACCTGTGGCCAGCTCTGTGCCCAACCCCAGTCCTCGTCCTGGTGGGCCAGTGTCGGGTCCCTGCCTTTGGAGGTGAAGCCATGAAACCTGTCTCCCAGCCGCCGACCTGGATTCTATGACGGGGTGCTCACATTGTAAGTGCCCCATCTGCCCACAGGCAAAACAAGGGCCTTGGGTCAAGACCCCTCCTCCCTGTGTCCCACGTTCCACTCCCTCACACCCTAGCATACCCCCACTCATCTCTGACCAGGTGCTTGGCTTCTGCGGGAATGCCCCTCGGAGCTGTGCTTCCAGAATGCACCCACGTGCCAGTGGCCGCGCCCATCCATCCCACGAGATTGCAAGGGCCACTCCCCTCACTCTGCCTGATCTGGCCATGGCACCCCCTGTTGAGGCACAACCTTTCTCTGACCCCTTCCAACCCCTTTCAGCTGCCAGAAAGTTTTCCATCAACGTCGTCAATTCAGCTGTATCTTGGGGCTTATTCCTCAACGTCCACAGCAACATATCCTCAGGCAAAATCTGTAGGGCCTGCTCTATGACTACTTATGGACTATTCCCTTTTTTCCCTCGGTTGTTGGGGCCAGCCACCACTCAGCGAACTCAGTCAGCTTAGCCAGCAGCAATCTTGGTCAATCTTCAGGCTTCCACCTGCAGCCTCTAAACCACTGGCGGAATGTCTCCACCATTATCTCAAACTTGTCCAGAATGGCCTGCTTCAACAGGGTGTAATCGGCCACCTGTTCCTTCATAAAAGTCTGCAACACTGCCTGGGCACCTCCAGTCAGGTACGGCACCAAAACGTAGGACCAATGGGCCCACGGCCACTGGGCCACTCGTTCAAAAGTCTCTAAGTAGACTTCCACGTCATCCTCGGGAGTCAGCTTGTTTAACGTAGGAACTGGGCTTTGCAGCCAGTACTGACCACCCCATGTGTCTGCTCCCATATTTTGAACAAGTCGTGCACCAACATAGCCTGAGTCTCCTGCTGGTGTCGGACCCACTCCTGCATCATACGTTACTGGCATTTGGCCATCCATTGGGTGAATTGGGCTATATCGAAAGCTGCCGCTGACGGGTTCACCGTAGGGTCCGAAATGTCCCTCTTTCCCAGAGGAGGGCCTCAGTGGGATGGCTGCCAACCGGGAGGATGAGGAAGGCTGGGGTGTTGGCTAATGCTCCCCGTACGGGCCACCACTGTCATGACTTGGCTCCCCTGCAATCCAGCTGGCATGGGAGGCAGGGAGATCGGTAGGGAAAACAAGGGGTTCCTTTATGCTCTACCTCAGACTCCTGGCCCACAGGCATTACCTCACGCTATCCAGTCACTGGGCTTAGATTCTGGGGCCAGTGTTACACCAAGCAGTTATGCCGTCACCCATCACTCTCTCTCTCTGTGAGTTCGACACCTGCTGGCTCTCCACACTTGGCACCCACTTCACCATCAGCATCGACGTTATCCTCCCCAGTTGAGCCTTCTGGCTTCCTCTTTATCCCCCAGGTTGGTCCCCACCTCCTTCCTTACAGCAACTTCGCCGTTGGTCCCACCAACCTCCCCTATTCTCTGGCAGGGATCCACCCTTCCCACTCTTGGTCAGATCCTCGCTGATACCACAGCCGCATTCTTCCTCATTGAGCAGCTGGAGTGCCTCTGAATGGTTGGGGAGGTAGCACCCTGGATCCCTCTTGGAGTCCAGGGGGCGGCTGCCCGGGGGCCAGGCATTAGACTCTTGGGGTTCCTACCTCAAAGGCGCCCATGGCTGGCTCCGCACCCAACCCCGGTTGCTGTCCTGGCGGGCCAGTGTCGGGTCCTCACCTGCAGAGGTCAAGCCATGATCCCTATCTCCTGGCCGCTGACCCAGAAGGAGGTGTACAGGGGTGGGCACCTCCTGACATTGGACTAGATGACCTGCAAGGTCCCTTCCAACTCTAACATTCTATTATTCTAATACAAAAGATTTTAAAGACTAATATACAATTGAATCCAGAGTCCCTTTTGTTAGGACTAATGGACAATCAGTTGGAAAGAAGCCATGGAACTTTATTTCTATATATGACTGTGGCAGCAAGAATATTATACACACAGAAATGGAAGTGTTCAACAATACCTACAACAGAAGAATGTTTGGAAGAGATGTTGGACCCAGCAGCAATGGCTAAACTTACTGTGTTGGTTAGGAAAAAGACAGTTTGTTTATTACAGACTGGAAAGCCCTTATAGAATTTTTGCAGGAAAAAGACAATAATGACTTGTTGATCTGTGGTTTTGATTATTAAGATATTAAAACACACAAAAAAGTTATGTGTTCTATATAGAGAGCGAGGGAAAACTTTGTAATGAAACTTATATTTGTTGCAGAAAAAACTAAAAGCCTTTTTTTATTTATGTTTTTTATTTTTCTTTCTTTCTTTCTTTTATTTTCTCAATAAAACTTAAAATTCTACAAAAAAGTACAAGTAAAAGCTCTTTTAAAAATCACATGTTGCAGTGAATGCTTATAAAAATGTGCAAAGCATATATGAGGCTTATAAAGTAGAATGAAGATAACAAAAAACCCTCTGTTGGGTGCATCTAAGTGTTATTTTCCATGAGCTACTGCTCTTTTTTCCTGAGTAACAAGTAGGACGACTCAGAGTACCCAACAATGACTACCTTGGATAGTTCTAATTGCTGAACAGACTTGATTGCTAGAAATGCCATGAATTCTGCTCCAAATGTGTTGAGTTTCCCATGCTCAAAGGTGTTAATCAATTGCAAGTCAATCACCTATCTATTTATTTTGTGCTGCGAAGTCAATCCAGCCTAACTGGGTACACTGGATTTTTGTAATACTGAGCATGCACAAAGAAGCATCTGATTCAATCTGTTTGGTGTTCATTAGTATCACTAAAAACTACTTAGCCTAACACCAAAAGGTAGGATTTTATTGCATCATGATATTTATTTATATTTATATTTGATGTATGTGATTTCTGAGTGATCTAATTGTCTATTTAAACAATTGCCTGCTGAGTTAAGCAGTTATGCAGCAAGAATGGTAGGGTTGTAGAACTCAAACAGGCTTGTTTTCTCACTGAGGGAGGGCAAAAAGGAACATGTCCCTGAGTGGCTGAAGCAACTAAACAATGGTGACTGACTTCCTGAACAATGCTTTGAGGGACGAGTCATTGGGGTTGGGGAAGACATGGAGCATTTGCAGTTGCCTCAGCTACATGGAAATTCATTTTCTGCTTTGCTGCTTCCTAGATGCAGCAAGTGAGGGTGCCCTATGTACCCATTCCAGAAGACTGGACTTATCACAGATGAAGCCTGTGCCACCATAAGGAGAAGGTTCTCTGAAGAATGCAGCTGGAGCATGGGAACCAGGAAATTTGTTTCGATAAATAAGAAATCTATAGGCCATGAAGGGCTTTAAACACAGTAACCAGCATTTGCACTGGGCCCAGAAGTAAATACCAGCACTGGAGATATATGCTCTAAGCAGCTGACCACAAGCTTTCAAGATATCGTCAAAGGTAGGCCCACATGCAGCATGTTACAGTAGTCCAGTGTGGATGTTACGATACCATGCTTCAACATGGCCAGTTATGAGCCAGATGTAAACGAAAGAAGTTGGTTCTCACAACATCACTGAACTATTTAACTAGGGAAAGGTCCAAGAGCACTCTCAAACTCCTAATTTGTTCTACTACAGATAGTTTAACCCTAACTACCTAAGAGTGGTAGATCAACACGCAAACATGCTCAAGGAATCCAGCTGCAAAACAGAGAAGAGAGTTCCTGTGTCCTGAGAACACAGTCAATGCAATCACTCAGTGTTTCATAGGTCATGATTATGGATGTCGGATAAAAGCAATTAGCAGATTACACTTTAGCTGTTTGACAAATTGTTTTATAACAGCAAATGGTCAATTTGTTTTCTTTTTTGCCCAACGTTCACCTTCAGCAAAAGCAGTACAGCATATTAATTTAACTTAGATTTATTCGTAACTAGATTAACAGTTCTAGGCAATAATTTGTTTTGCCTTTCTGTCCTCAGCCATCTCTTTTCTTTCTTTTTTTACCATCTGCTGTATTTCCCTCCTGCTCATAGTATGATGTTGACAGTTACTAATAATGCAAATTAAATTTACTTACCATAGGAGGCAAAACATTTAGTAAAAACAAAATAATAGGATCCCTCATTCTCTTCCAATGTTTAAGCAAAGGCTTAAAAACCCAGGCTAGTTTTGCAAGCACTTTAATTCATTAACAATACATGAGTCTTATCGGGTTTACATTACAACACTGTACAAGTCTGGATTATAATTCACAAGGTTTAATGCTGTGGGTTTTTTCCACAGGGTTGAGTATGGACATCCCACAGGGGAAAATGGAAAGCAATCTGTGGGTTTTCAGAGGTAACTATTAATTAGTGCTATGTCACTAATAGAAACTAATATTAATAAACTAGTAATAAGGCCCATTGCAGAAATAAATGAAATGAGCTCTAGAGAAAGGGTCTGGGAGAGTGCTGAAGCCTGCAGCAGTCACCTGAACCCCCTGGGAGCTGCGGCCAAGCACCATTGTACTGGCCCCGGTGGGTCTGGTGTGGGAACAGACAGAAGTTCCACAGGACAGCCAGGCAGAAGGAACCAAGAAATCACTCACAGTACAGGTACAAGGCAGGAGAGTGGTCAAGAGGCAGTCCAAGGGTCAGGTATCCAGAAAGGGGAGTCATCAGTCAGTCCAAGAGTCAAGGATCCAGAAGTCAGGTGGTCCAGTGTTCAGTCCAGGTTCAGAGTATAGAGGTTCCAGTCAGCAGGTCAGGAGACAAGGTGGGTGGTAATGCAGTTGTGGTATACTTTGCGTCCACAATAAGCAGCTTCCCCCATCCTGGATTTATAGCTGACTCTCCCTGGGCTGGTTAGCTGCTGCTAATTGTGGCACGCATCCCTGCAAGTACTCATCTGACGACAGGTGCCTGCACTGCATCAAACGCTCACTGCAACGGGTTCTGAGCTCTGATCACCACTGACGGCGATAGCGCTCAAGGGGTGTTAGAGAAAGACTGGGCCCAGCCTCCACCCTCTCCTCTGTGTCTGATGCCGGTAACTCCTTCGCAGCTGGAGGAGAGGGCAAATTGCTTACAGCCGGTGTCTGGTCAAGAGCTTGCATTTCCTGTCCCTGGAGATTAATGGGATATATTGCAGCTGGCTGTTCCTCCCCCTCTGAGGAGGAGATATTGTTATCAGGCTGCGTACCTGTCCAGTTAGGCTGGGAATAAGGGAGATGTATGACCACCATGGCCAGCGCACCGCAGGATGGGAGCTGTGTTGCACTGACCGCTGCTGTGGCCAGGAGGCCAGGTGTCGCTCTGGGCGGGATGGTGGGCCCATCACCCCCATCTGCTGGGCTGAACTGTGACCTGTGCCCTGCCACAGCGCTGCCCCCCCACTCCGTCTACCTCCACATGGGGGGCCTGGAGCTGCTGCAGTGTCGCCCCGGACAGGCAGACAGTGAATGAGGGAGTGGGGGGTCGTGGCGCCACTGTGGAGGGCTGGGTGGATTGCACCTCCTCTGCTACTGCTCCCACTGCCACCCACACCACTGAAAACCAGGCAGGACTGGAGCGGTCACCTCTGTGGGCGGGCGCTTGATGAGTGAAAACTTTGGTGGTGGCAGCAGCAGGTATCCCTGGGTTCCCAGCAGCAGCCGCAGCAGCAGGACTCCTGGCCCCATTCCTCTGCCTCCTCTTCCCCTTCTCCCTCAGTACAGCGCCGCAACTCCCCAGCTCCCACCCACCTCCCCGGTAGGCTGCTTGGCGGTGGCTACCTGGAGCATCAGCGGGTCTGTAGTGGGGCGGGTTGAGCATGGCTCCTCCTCCTAAATGAGCATTGGGCATCAGACAGGGGCAGGCAGCAGTGTGCACTTCCCATAGGCAGTGCAGGCTGAGGCCGGGCGGGGCAGAGTAGCAGAGCAAAGCAGCGGGGCTGGAGTGTCCGTCTTCTGAGGGTGCCAGGCACAGTCTGAGGTAAATTTTTGCAGGCTTCTTTGGGTGGGAGTGAAGCAACAGAGTCAATGACCTTCTGACCCAACGCAGCCAGGGATTGGCAGACATTCTGAGTGGCAGATCAGGCACCCAACTGATTTCGGCTCGCATCGAACGTTGCCAGACAAAAATGGAATTATTATATAGGAGAGATTAATGGTCAACACATTGAAATATATTTTCAGTTTCTCAGAAGGATTTGGGATTTATCATTATTGTCTAAATTAATGTATTCTAAAATATTAGACTCTTAGACATTAGTTCAATTTATTGAAAATTGGATTTTTATGTAATACAGTTGAATAACAAATACCAGAATAATGTTCAGCACTAAGAATTTATTGCAATGTAATTTGTTTATTTGTAACAAAATGTAAAAAAGAATATATTTCCAGTTTCTCATGTATATCTTACATTCTTTTGCTCTTGAATGGATTCACGTAAAAGCCAAATACATATGCTAGAAAACATTTTCAATGCATACAGAGGGTGTATAGATGATGCCAAAATTTATGGATAGGAAACTCAGTGCTTCCTAAATGAATTCGCTAATGACCTATGTCATCAAGAAACAGTCTGTCACTGATATTCCATATACTATAATAATCAAGGACACATGGACTCTCTCCTTCTCTCTCCTGGGGGAGGTTGACAACAAATGAATCAATAAGCATGAGGTATAACCTGTAGTGCTTCATGCTTCATTATAATCAGATTGCTTTTCATAATTGGCACTGCTAATGGGAAAAGTCCTCCCCCTTTTCCCCCCCTAATCTAGGCCACAGAAATGTTAGCAAATGAGATTTAATTCTGGTGCCAGGAATAAGTGCAGGAAAACTGCTTGGAAACACTTGGAAATTAAAATCTGTTCACTTCCCACTACAAAGAGGAAGGCATGTAGGCACATAAATGGAACACAAATAAATGGAAAGTTATATATGCATGATGCATATACATGATAGTTGGATTCTCCTGATCAGTTTTGTATGATAGAGATGCTTCATTTTTAATGAAAGCACATACTGGATTTCTGAACAATTTTTTTTTCTAAATGCTTGTACATATTCAGAAGCATTTCTTCAAACCTTTCAAAGTACTTTTGTAAAAATCTGAACTGGGATGATATGCTAGTATTATATTTTTGTGCTTATAATTTAATATCTTTCCCCCAGTTTTCTGGTTTAAAATGTCTTGTTAAACCAATAGAAATTAATTCATTTAAGGGAACTGTTGTTGTTATTGTTGTTTTTAAAACATTCCTTCTACTTCCCCAAGGAGTGAATAGGCTGGCATTATCCTCAATTTCAGCATTTGGTTAAACTGTCAAGTGCAATAGATGGATTATTACTGTTTTCTTTCTTTCTTTCTTTCTTTCTTTCTTTCTTTCTTTCTTTCTTTCTCAAGTTAAACTCCTTCAATCCAGATTTTTGCAGTGCTTGCTCAAGAGCTTGTGAGGAAGGAAACTTTGAATCTCCACCACAAAATCTGAAATGAATTCCTAAGATCAAGAACAGTCAATAAATATGTTAGCCTGGATGTACCTCCCCATCTGTACCTGATGGAGTCTCCACTTTGTCTGGTGGGTCTTCCTGTGGCATCTGAGGGCTGGGGCCAGCTACCTTCCTCTCTTCCTCATCCACATTCCAAAAGTTTTTAATAAAACACTTTCTAACCACATGCAATGATATACTACATAAAGGAAACAATTCTAGCCAACAGACTGAAAATGTTCATCTCCGACTATATTAACTCTGATCAAACAGAATTTATACCTAACAGACAAATTACTGACAACATCCACAGAACTCTCAATATAATTATCCAAGGGAAAAGAAGGCAGATGGACTCAATAATACTGGTGCTTGATTTCGAAAAAGCCTTTGACTCGGTTGAAGTAAAATACATACTAATGTTATTTTAAAAAATAGAGTTTGGCGAAAACTTCATAAGAGCGATACAATCTTTATACTTAAACAATACAGCAAGAGTAAGAGTTAACAGAAATAACTCCAATTACTTTAATTTATCCAGAGGAACTAGACAGGGCTGTCCTCTCTCCCCGCTTATTTTCACATTAGCAATTGAACCCCTAGTGGAACAATTAAGAAAAAAATTCTAATTTCACAGGCTTTAACATTAATAGTAAAAAACGTGAAATTAATTTATATGTGGACGATCTCACCTTATATATCTCAAACCCTTTATAATCTATGCAGATAATACATCAAATACTGGAAATTTTCACAAAGGTATCCATGTTACAGATTAATCATTCCAAGTCTGAAATATACCCTATCAATCTTGAACAAACCACAGGAATAAATATCAAACAAATCTTCCAATGTAAATGGATTACAGAAGAATGGAGGCATCTAGGAGTGCATATTCCACCGAATGTAAAAGATCTATTGAATTACAATTACAACAAAATTTACAAAAAGTCTAAAACAGACATCTCAGATTGGAATACACTTCATTTGACACAAGCAAACAGACTTCATCTTATTAAAAGCTTCATTATGCCAAGATTCTTATTCCTCTTCTGGACTATACCCATTCCTATTACTAACAAAGAGCTACTTACATGGCAAAACTCTCTAACACACTTTCTCGGGGAGGGGGGGAAATCTAGAATAAACCAAAATATTTTATACAGACCCTCCAGTCTAGGAGGACTGAACTTCCCTCATCTATGTCCTTATTATCAAGCCACAATATTATTGCAGGTAGTGCAGATGCTACAAATGGATCTCAAAAAACCATGGATGCAAATAGAAGAAACCTATACTGCTCCTTTTGAATTACAAGAGATTTTTTGGATATCATCAAACCTCAGACCAAGAACTGTCAGAAATAACACATTTTTTAAAACAGCAATTAAAATTTGGGACCAAAAAAAGAGACTTCTGCCGACTGGGGTATCACAGCTTTCAACATATACATACCAAAACTGGTTTCCACCTGGTATGACCTAAAATGCCTTTGCAATCTGGACAAAGGCTAACTTTAAAAGACCAATCGACCTAATGCAGCAAGGTAAAATCCAAGATAAATGATTTTTTAACCAAAAAATAGGCTCTCAAACTCCTTGGTACCAATACCTTCAGCTCAAAACCTAACTGAAAATCTAGCAAATCTAGGTACATTCCAAAGAGAATGAACTACTATGGAAAAGATCATCAAGAATTATGCTGTTTCACCAAAAGGTATATTATCAAAAATATGCAAAACAATCATTATGGAAGAAAACCAAACTAAACTAAAACACCAAATAAGATGGGAAGAAGACCTAAACATACAATGGAAAGACTCAGACTGGTTCACAGTATGGAAGTCACCCACAAACAAACTGACTTCTAGATGGTTCATGACACCTTGCCATCTATGCAAAATAAATAGAAACAACAGCTTAGAATGCTGGAAAAATGTGGACAAGAAGGCACATACCTTGTTGTTGGAGCTGCCCAAGGATTCTCCAATTCTATTAAAAAATATGTTTATTGGGTTTTAATGCTTAATAGACACACATACATAAATCACAACAGAAACTTTTCATAATACACCTAATTGACAATTTGGTTGAAGTTAATTTTAAAATTCTCTCTATTTTTATATTAACCAACTATCATTTCACATTGCAACACTCACACTTTCCTACCATTATTCCTTATTCTTGTCTATAAATCAAAATCACCTTTAGTGAATTCATTCCATTTTTTAAACAATCAGCTGGAATATTCACATCTTATTTACCATATCCTAGTTACTATCTATCACTCTCATCATGGGACACTTTAAAAATTTCCAAACAAAAATACCATTCCAAAGAAGCAATATAAAATAAATTGATAATCTTAATAATCCTTAACAAATTCATCTTCATATTACTAGTAACAACACTCTTACTAACAATAGATTTCATTTTCACTTAAATTTAAATAATATAACAAAACAACAATACTAATAGAAAACTCTGCTCTTAAATACTCCTACATACAACAACTTTCACATCAGTACACCTCTGTTATAACCATTCCAATCCTCTTTAACAATCCCACTCAACATTTATCTTACTACCTATCATTCTAATTCCATGCACAAGTACCAACACAAAGCAAATTTATATATCAATATAACAGGCAAGTTTTATCTTAAAGCATTTAATCATAATCCTACCACTATTGCTATTTTCATCATCAATAATTTCCTGTTTTCAATCATATTGTCATTATCAAAACAAAATTTATATACATAAAAATGTTTTCTTACATAAACCTATACAGATCATAATTCCTATCACTCCACCCCTAATTAATCCAATATGACCATCTTTTGACCTTCCCAGCAGCAATATAATTTCCTCATGATACTACATATATTACTACAGTTGCCAACAATAAATTCCATTTCCATTTTTTGATGCAATTATTCAATTATTCAAAACCAAACTATAAATACAAATACTTCATTCTTACAAAAACCCACATACAACAATGATGCAATTATTCAAAGCCAAAATCTAAATGCGAAACTTCATTCGTACAAAAGCCCATATACAAGTTCCCTAACACACAACCTCAAGAAAATTCAATACACTCATCCTTTAAAGTTCCCAGCACCAGAATAAAGAAAAAACAGAGAGATCACCTCACTCTTAATTAATTCCAGTGCTACCATCTTTTAGCGTTCCCAGCAACAGTATAATTTCCTCCCTAGATTACCTATATTACTACCATTGCCAGCAAAAATTACCATTACCAATTTATTTATGATGCTATTATTCAAGTCCAACTATAAATACATAAGCTTTATTCTTATAGAATCCCACAGCTAGTTCCCTGTCATACAAACACAATATAATTCAATGCATTCATCCTTTTGGCGTTCCCAGCATCAGATTAGAGAGAAGACAGAAGAGAATAGGCAACCAATTTCTAATTCACCAACTCAATCCTTGCAGCAATACTATACTACAGTTCCTTTTTATCTTGATCTTTTTCCATCCTCTTCTACATGTCGTTGGTCTTTGTATTCCTGGATTTTCTTTTCCGACTTATCTCTTCCACACACCCTCACATTTGGTGGCTTGGGGACTTTATATTTCTTCAGACATTTCTTTGATTTTCCCCCTCTGATTTGTTTCTTATTTTTTCTCTTAAATGAGTTCAGCTGACCTTTATTTGTTAATCCTGGTTCCACTTTTTCTTGACTTTCCAATACACCTTTAGAGGTGTCTTCCTCCTGGACCTCTTCCTTTATAAGTACAGACTGAACTACATATAGTTCTTTCTTCTGTTCTTGTTCCTGCACTTAAATTTCCTTTATTATTTCTTTCTCTTCCTTCGCTCCCAGCAATTCATTCTCGGGATTTTTCAAAACGCTCTCACAAGTCAGTTTAAATATCTGTTTCATTTCTCTCGCCATAGTTTCTTGGAACTGTTCCCATTGTTCCCACGTGATATCACAAAGTTTTGTGTCTCCGTCTATTCCCTCTTTCATATCCACCACTTCCATCTCTTCCAGCATATCTTACTGTTCCGCAAAAATCAAATATAATCCAGTATAATTCTGAAAAGGTACTGATGTTTTCTTCTTACCCCATTCACCGCGTCTCGTCTCTCTCAGCCGTTTTTTTCAGGTATAGCAGGCAAAAAACACAGGACATATAATAGTCCCCTCCGCTCAGTTCCGTGAGTGCGCAAAAAATATTTTCCAATGAGATGTATCATTTCCTCTCAAAAAGACAAACTAAACAGATTAAAAAGCCGGATGGTCGCGTCTAGGAAGAACATGGCAGCCATGTACTTCCCCTCCCAAGCTCCCGCTTCGGGGCATTACTGGTCAGCCCCCCGCTTTTCCGAATCGCGGGAGGGGCCAGCAACGAAGCCCCCTGCTCCACAACTTTCACATCACTACACCTCTGTTATAACCATTCCAATCCTCTTTAACAATCCCACTCAACATTTATCTTACTACCTATCATTCTAATCCCGTGCACAAGTACCAACACAAAGCAAATTTATATATCAATATAACAGGCAAGTTTAATCTTAAAGCATTTAATCATAATCCTACCACTATTGCTATTTTCGTCATCAATAATTTCCTGTTTTCAATCATATTGTCATTATCAAAACAAAATTTATATACATAAAAATGTTTTCTTACATAAACCTATACAGATCATAATTCCTATCACTCCACCCCTAATTAATCCAATATGGCCATCTTTTGACCTTCCCAGCAGCAATATAATTTCCTCATGATACTACATATATTACTACAGTTGCCAACAATAAATACAATTTCAAATTTTTTGATGCAATTATTCAATTATTCAAAACCAAACTATAAATACAAATACTTCATTCTTACAAAAACCCACATACAACAATGATGCAATTATTCAAAGCCAAAATCTAAATGCGAAACTTCATTCGTACAAAAGCCCATATATCAGTTTCTGTGGCTTTTAAACTGAGTTGAAATGTGGCTCTGATCAAAATGGTAATTGTGGAAACAAGTCCTAAACAAATATATCATCTACCTTAGCACTCAGATTCCCATGCCCCAGCCATTTACTGCCAGTGCCTCTTCCTCTTCCTTTTTAAAAATTCTTTTATATATATGTACATAACCATTTTACATAACCATTATATTAAGAAACCATATACATCTTAACTAGGCAGAAACCAAACATAATACAGGGTGCTATGGGTGCAGGACAGAGCTCTGGCTTCTCTCCCCCCAGCCTTTCTCCTGATTTAAAAGAAGCCCCAGAGGGCAGTTATTGGCATAAATACTGAGCTGCATGTAGAGTAGCCTGAGTATTCACAGCTTGGTATAGACACAAATACCTTCTCTGCACTTTGTCTTCAAAGAGGATTGGCTGAGAGCACTCACCTTCTGATCACCTGTAAAGATCTGATTGAAAGGGAGAAATCTCATTTCCTGAGATATCAGGAGAATCAAAGAAAAACAAGATGCCTGATGCTGCTGAAAATAGGCACCTGAACACACACACACACACAAAACCCTCAGATTTTTTAAATAGGGAATGTTTTTTCATAATGCTGAATTTGTGTTACCATTCTGGAAAATCATGGTAATGGCCCAATACAGATGCTTTAATGCAAAGTTACTGCTTGTGCTTCCTTTCACATGTATCCCTGACACATTTGGACTCTCTAGCTTGGATTTGGGAAACTCACCCAGAACTGCAACAAATTTGGTGTGATTAAGCTCAGTGTCAAGGGAAATCTTTTCCACTTCCATAGCCTGGCAGGCTTGGAAGACTTACACACATACAATAAGGAAGGAACAGAGTGTGTGGTTTAGGCATTTTTGCCTGCCTTCACCAAGAGGCACCTACTTTGGGATTCAGTCTGCTTGAAACTTAGGAGGTGTTTAGATTAGTTTGCTCTATTAAAAAAAAAACATTTGCTTCCAAAGATTGCAAGCATGGGGGGGGGGGGTTCTGAAAAAGCTTCCTTACTTTGTAAAAGGAAGCAAGAGAACAAAACAAGGAATGATGGCAAATGCAGTATTCTGAAATGAAACAAGGAACTTTAAAAAAAAAATGGGATTCTTTGGGGGTTATTTTGGGCACTGTTTTCAGGGACAGTGAGCATAGATGCCAAGTTTACCAACCAATGAAAAGAGTGGAAATAGACATTGCATCTGGATCCAAGCCCTATGTCTAGCACACACTGGAATCCATGGGGATAAACCTGGTCTCTAGATATCAGGTCTAATGCCCATTGAAAACAGTGGAAGCAGACATAGAGGCCAGAGGCCAGATCTAATCCCACTGTTTCAATGGACATTAGACCCAACAGTGGAAGTAGAACTAGTGTCCAGACTTAAATGCCAGGGGTATTGCCAACTGTAAATGGAAGTATATCAGACTTCTATACTCCAGACGCCAGGTCTACTTCCTCTGATTTCAGGACTACTACACTGTTTTCAGTGAGTGGTAGACCAAACAGTGAAAGCAGACCTCGAGTTCTGCTTCAGATGCCAGGTCTATGACCCTCTGAAAACAGTAGAAGTAGACTTGGCTTCCAGATTACTAGAGCCAGGCCTACTTCTACGGAATCCAATAGGTGGCATTTGGTCAGAGGCCAGGTCTACCAATACCTGATACTCCCTAGCCCAATAAATTTGCCCAAATGTATTTTCAAAATGGTATCAATATATCCCAAATGTCAGAAGAATAATAAGCATATACTGTCTGAAATAATCAAATAAAATTAAAAGGAAAAGGTTTGAAGTACATACCCATAAATGAAAGAATGTGTATCTAGCATATCTGCAAAGTGCAACCAACTATGTTTGGATTACAGGTGGAGTAGCAAACATGTTACTGTAACAAAAATTCAGCATGTACATTGGATCACTTTTTAAACTCCCAGTGTACTATTACTTTATCCAATTAAAAGACACAGTTCCCATACTGGAAAGGTTGTTTAATCTCTGATGCTTCAGCTGCAATCCCAATTATTATACTGATTACTGCAGTATCAGAACTGGGAAGCGTTTCCTCTGAGAAAGTCGTTCTTCCTGAAGGCAGCTCAGCCAAGACAGCTTCTTTTTTTTTACTTCACTGATAAGAAAAACAAGAAATAAGAGTATTATATAATGGTGATTTTATGTTTTCAATGGAACACAAGGGAGTTTAAAAGAAGGCAAGCAGAAATATGAAACAGATGAAAAAAAGAATCTATGCTACTGATAGATTCTAGCACTTACAATCGGAAGCTGCACCTAACATAAAAACTACAGATAACAAGGAGCCCGAAACGTGCCATGAAGTCTAGCTTTTAAAAAAATAGTTTCTTGCTGAGCCTTCTTCATTATTTTGTCTGGGAGAGAGGGCAGGAGGAGTCTGTGTAGCCTAATTCCTTTCAGCAAAGATAGACTACTTGTAATCCAATTAACACAGTCCCTGCTTAAACCTTTTTGCTTCTTTCAGCTTCGTATATTATAAATTTCCATCATGGAAAGGTTGCTGTAGGAATCAGCATGAAACCTCTTTATAGGATGTCATATGATACTTATATACATATGCATTCTGATGTTCGAAAACTAGATGTTACATAAGCAGAAATCTAAGTCTGCCCAATCAAATACAACGCAGGGCATGAGGTCTGGTTTTTACACAGCTGGTTTTCTAGTCAGCTTCCCAAGTAACTGCCGGGGGGGGGCAATGAGGGGAACACCGACATCCTGCATGGTCTTGGTTCAGAAACAGCCAAAGCATCATGTAGGGTTACCAACCTCAAGGCTATTGTTCTTGTTAGCCATTCAGTTGTGTTCGACTCTTGGCGATCCTATGGGCCAGCTCTCTTCACGTTTTCCAAACCTCAAGGCAGTTCTACACAAATTGCAATAATTGCTAGTATAGCACAGATTCTAGGAGAAACTGATATGCAACAGGGACTACAAACTGCGGATGCTCTAGGACTTCCAATTCTCCTGTGCTGTACTGTATAGATTCTATACCATTGTTATTGTTGTTGTTGTTGTTGAGTCGCACAGTCAAGTCTGACTCTTCACGACCCCATGGACCATATCATGCCAGGCCCTCCTGTCTTCCGTTGTGCTCCGGAGTTTGCTTAATTTCATGTTCATTGCCTCGATAACACTGTCTCACCATCTCATGCTTTGCCATCCCCTTCTTCTTTGACCTTCAATCTTTCCTTCCTTCTCATTTGGTGGCCAAAGGTCTGCTTTCACTGTTTGGTCTACCACTCACTGAAAACAGTGTAGTAGTCCTGAAATCAAAGGAAGTATTTGAGCCTCAGCTTCAGTATCTGGCCTTCCAGGGAACAGTTAGGGTTGATTTCTTTTAAGATTGACCTATACCATAGAGACAAGGATAAATTGAAAGGATATTTTTAATTAATTTTACTTATTTGTTTAGAGCATTTATTAGCTGTCTTTCAAGATTGGCTAGAGGCCAGTGGGAGATAGAGTTGCATAGCATACTCCTGTAGGTCTTCAGAGTAGTTTTTCACCTTAACACGGGGGGGAAGGGGAGAGCTGAAGAGGATTTTGAAAGGCTTTGTAGACTGAGTGGAACATCTGGATAGCAGCCATGCTTGTGTAACCTCACAGCTGAATTACTGCAACATGCTCAATGTGGGGCTGCCCTTCAAGACATTCTGGAAACTACTGCTGGTTCAAAATATGGCAGCCCAACTATTGTCAGGGGTTAGCCTCAGGGAATATATGGTCTATTTTGAAACTGCTGCATGGGCTGCCAGTCTGTTTCAAGTTCAATTCAAGGTGCTGGTTAAGTCCTTTAAAGCCCTTCACAATGTAGGACCTGCATATCTGAAAGACCATCTCCTTCCATATGTCCCTGAGTGCCAGCTACAGACTTCAGGCAGCTATCTGATGACTGTTCCACCACTTAGGGTAGTGCATCTGGCATAAATCAGAGACGGGGCCTTTCCATCATAGCTCCTGCTCCATGGAATAGCCTCCCTGGGGAGATGAGGGAACACCCATCCTCGAACATCTTCAGAAGGCACTGCAGGGCTTGCTTGTTTGTTTTAATAAATAAATAATAAATCAATTAAATATACAAATGTGTATGCTGCCATCATGTCTAGTTTGGCCTTCATGTCCAGTAGCGTATAGTAGCCTTCAAAGAACATCCAGTTTGGTGTAGTGGTTAAGTGTGCGGACTCTAATCTGGGAGAACCAGGTTTGATTCCCCACTCCTCCACTTGCACCTGCTGATGTGACCTTGGGTCAGTCACAAGCTCTGGCACAGCTGTCTTTGAAAAAGAGCAGTTTGTGTCAGAGTTCTTTCAGCCCCACCCACCTCATAGGGTGTCTGTTGTGGGGAGGGGGAGGGAAAGGAGTTTGTAAGCCGCTCTGAGACTCCAAGTGAAGGGCGGGGTATAAATCCAATCTCTTCTTCTTCTTCTTCTTTCCCATAAAACCAATATTTACATTTTCATTCATCATTTATATGGCTTCAGAAAGAAGTTCTTAAAATAATAGAGAATTGGGGGGCAGCAAATCAGAAAATTGGATGAAAGAATGGATATTTTAACAATTCATTGCAAATTTCTTGTTCACTCTCATCCCTCTTGCTTTTGACATAAAAAATAAACAGCTTGTAGGTAGTGTATGTCCTGGCACCAAGTTACAAAATGTGCCTGTCTGTTGCCAGCCAAAACAAAATAAATGTTCTAGCCTTTTGCTGACATGAGGTAATTTAACTGTGGCTCCAAGTCAAAGAGGAGGATGCTGACACATTCAGTTGTCTTGGGTGGGGGACTGTTGATCAGAAGGTTTCTTTCAGAATTACTTGTTTTCTTCTAAAGAATTTGCTAGTAAATCTCCAGTTTTTATTTTATATTTATGTATTTTACCTTAATTATTAATTTACAGTAAGAACATTTTTATTTAATAACATTTTAATCAACCTGCACTCTCAGTTTAAAAGTTCCTAGAGTGTCTCACCACAATTATAACCCAAAACAACAACATATGAATTAAAACAACTAGCACTGTTTTAAAAAGATCTAAGAAGAAACATAGCATTCTACAAAAAGAGAGCAACAAAGCAATGATTAAACAGAGACTTACAGTGCAGTTCTAACAAGACTTTGCACCCATCTAAGTCCATTAAAGCTAATGCTAGGCCACAATAAGTTCTACAAGCATGGAGCAATAAAATGATCTCTAAACACAGACAAAAACAGAACAGATAATGGAAGTGAAGCAAAGATCAATAATCCTCTGCCTGAGAGGGAAAAAAGGAATATTTTTGCCTGGAACCTAAAGCTCAACAAACTTAATGCCAGGTGAATAGCTGTGGAGAGTGAATTACAAGGGTGAGGTGAACTGCAGGGATCCTGAAATCCCAGGATTGATGTTTTCATGTGTCAGAAAGAAGTGCTGCAATGCAGAGGAATGTGGGAAATGTCCATATGCCTTCTGTGTTGTTAGCTGAGCAATTGGTCCGCTTGATTGTTAGAAGCCAACACTTGCCTGTAACAGAAAGCATAACTGAACTTTATTCAACAATTGGCTTAATCACCTCATCGTATGTTCTAGGATTCCTCTCTTGTCTTCTCTGGAAGTTCTTCAGTCCAGGCTTTCTTTGACCCCTGAACCAGGACCTTCTTTCATACCTTCCACACAAAGATGGTAGGATACTGAATTTAAATATTTTAATTGTTTAAAATGTGTTCTGTTAATTTTTATTATGATTTTAAATTGTAACCATAAATTGTTTTAGGAATGGTAATTAATATCGATAGTTACAATTTTTAAGCTACTTGTGTAATTGCCAAGACTAGGCAAAAGTTTTTGGGAGGACATATAACAAAAGATTTAATTGGGATCTAGCCCACTGATTAATTTTGCATTGTGTTTCTGAAGAGTGTGCTTCTGTTTAATCACTGGTTTCACATGGCATTATGTCAAATAAGTCTAATTTAAGTAATAGATGTGAAGGGGGGTTATTTCCTTTTGTTTCTTGGATATCAGATGTGAATGGATTGATACACTGATCTCCATTAACAGCTTGATAAAGGCAATCCATCTTTGTTGCTCCTATTAAATCTGTTGACAGCCTTTGACACAATTGATCAGTCTATTTTATTACATCATTTAGAATATAGAGCTGTTGTTAAGGGGGCTGGCATTTCAATGGTTTCTGTCCTTTTGATCTGGGCAGATAAAGAGAGCTTTTACCAGGGAGGATGAGACTTCATTTTGGGGCTTGTAGAGTGCTGCAGGGGTCAGTATTATCATCAGTGCTCTTTAATATTTGTCATGCCATTGAATTGGATCATTCAGAGCTTTGGGGTTGGCTATTATCAATATGCTGATGATGTCTAGTCTCCATGCATTTTTATTTAAAGGCCTGGATGCTGCTTTTTTGTTTCTGAAATATTACCTTGGGACTGTAGACAAGTTTTTAAACTGGAACAAGCTGAAACTTAAACTAGGCCCCGGTCACACTGGCCGGATATTGCGTTACCTTGGGACTGTAGACAAGTTGTTAAACTGGAACAAGCTGAAACTTAACCTAGGCGTGGCTAATTGCCCCGGTGCAGTTTGATCCACGATTGTGTGATCAGATGCACCGGCAGCACACCACAGGTCCTTCCCTCGGTGCCGGCAGGTAAACGAGGGGCCGGAGGGGAATGCCGCGTGCCGGGGCGATCACGCCACAGGCGTCTGGAGGCAGCCCATGGCAAACGTTTACTAGTACCTTGGAGGTACTAGTTTTTAAACTCGCATTGTCGGCGGTAAGCCACGGGTGCGCTCCACTTCTCAGATGTTGGGGTGTGATCGCGCCCAGATAATCCGCCCACCATCCGTGCCTCTCCCGCGGCAACTTTGCTGTGTGACCGGGGCCGTAGATAACATGGAGCTGGAACTGGTTGGTTAGGCTGGTTATTTTCAGGAGAATTATCTGCTTACCCTACAGGGGTTAAACTATCATTTGCAGATGAGGTGAAAACTTTGCAGGAACTTTTGGATGCAGCCTTGTTTTTGGCAGATTGATTTTTTCCTTAGAAGTTCATTTCACCAATTATGTAATTCAGCCAGTTTATGCTCATCCATGCTTATTCCAATTCATGCTTATTCCGATCCATGCTTTTGTAATCTTACATGGGACTGCTCTTTAAAAACAATATGGAAATGTCCATGACTGGAAAACATGGTATCCCATTTATTGCCAAGGGCTGACCAGCATCAACACATTGCTTTTGTACTGAAACATCGACACTGGTTGCCAATTTGTTTCTGAGCTCAGTTTAAAGTACTGGTTCTTATGTATAATCCTTCATGATCTGGGGCCCACATATCTAAAGGACTGTCTCACCCTACAAAAATGGATATCCCAGTAGTATCTTTCTTGCCCATGGCTGTCTATCCCTCCTCTTCCAGAACCCATTTTTTGTGTGTATTTGTGTTTACCCTATGGAGCAAATAGCTGGAAGAAGAAAGGAAGGCTGTCTGATTGCAGATATTGAGAAGGTATGTGATCTTCATTGTGTCTATTTGAACCTTGTAAGTGGTCCAGAATTCATGAATCCATAATTAAAACAGAACTACTTATATTGCTTCATATTCTACATTCAGGGGAAAAAATTATAGGGGATTGAAAATGCTAAGGCACACAATGAACTTGAGTAGAAGGTTCAAAAAATTTGAAATACTTCTACCATAATGTACTTTTAGAACAATGACATATTTATGCTGAACTGGCATCTTCACATATTCATAGTTATCCTCTTCTGTAATTACCTGAATTATGTTTCCACTTCAGGCAAAATCTCTCATAATTTATATTCAAGATGCAATAAATCAAAATGAAACACAAAAATTTACTGTTGTTACTTATTCAATATATTATAGCCTGACTTTTGATTATTATTTTTTTATAAAAAAGGAAAATTAACTTTGAAATGTGCAGAGACATTCCCCACAGACAGATAGCTACAGATAGATGCTTAAGTCTTTAAGCTGATCATAAACCCCAGAATCTTTAAAACCTTTGGAAGGGGGATATATGTATAGTTCAGATCTATCAAGGTTGCAGAACTTGTAAAAATGATCAGAAAAATCTCATACTAAAAGTCTGAGGTGATTTACCCCCTAGCATAACCTTGAAGGAAAAGTCAAGAGTTTATGAAAGACAATGACTGAAGTTAGTTAGAGAAGACTTTCTGCTGTATCTAGTAGCATTAAAAAAAATAGGACGGAAGGGAAAATACATATCATGCTTGGGGTAAACAGTGTGGTGCCTGAATTCCTGTTACACTTTCCAAAACAAAAATAAAAATTAACAGAATCTTATACATAGTGTGTGATCCATCTCTCCTTTTATCTGTTCTGATGGCAATGTGAGATGTAAATTGATTGAGCAAGATATCTCTCAACTATGAAATATAAAGATACTTTTGTGGAGGTGTGAGTGAACGTTCCTTGCTTGGTTTCTTCTTTATATATATTTATTCTTCATCAGCAGTTTCAGTTCTTAATTTTTCATTATTGGTTTTGCAGATTCATTTGTATGATGGACTTTTTGTTCATAGTATCTAGCCTGAAAACCATTTTTTAAAAAAAGCATTGAGGGGAGTTTAAAACCCTCCCAAACAGTAAAGGTGTCTGTGTGCATGCATATTACTTACCAAATGATACCATCATCCAGGCAGCCTCCTGGATCTTCACAGCAATCATGGCTCTTGATGACTAGGCTGCCACCACCGTCAAGGCTCCTGGAGGCCCTTCCACTGCCAGCGTGGCTCACAGGGGTCCTGCAGCTGGCGTGGTGGTTTATGGGGCCCCGCCACCACTGCTATGGCTCCTGGGAGACCTGGCAGCAGTATAGCAGCTCCCAGGGACCCTGGTGCTGATGCAGTGGCTCCCAGGTACAGTTGCTAATCTCCAGGTGGTGGCTGGAGATCTCCTGGGACTATACCTGATCTCCAGACAACAGAGATCAGTTCACCTGGAGAAAATGGCTGCTTTGGAAGGTGGACTTTATGGCATTATACCCCACTGAAGTCCCTCCTCTCCTGATGAAAAGTGAGTGAAAATACAGAATTATGTGTTCAATTCATACAAGACAGAAGCTACCTAGAGCCGAGGGGAAAGGTGTGATATTAAATATTTTAATAGGTAAATCAATAAAGCAAAAGTAAAATATGGATTTGGGGTTTAACATTTTAAAAGTATGAGAAATTGGGGAAATTATATTAGACAGCCTGAGTAACAACTTCCAGTAAACTTTTATCAGGAACAAAAGATCAGCAACCAAGATTCTTTTAAAAATTAAACAAGATTAAAATCCCTTTATTTTAGGCAGCCCAAAACAGCCCAGTTCCCAGCAAAACGTAAATAGCGAGAATAGCAAAAATGCTCAAAAATATGATTGACACACTTCTCTCTGTTATCATTAAATAACTGCCCTATTTGTTACATTAGAATGGTATGAAAACAGCTATGCATTTATTTATTTTACATTATTTATAGTTCTCTTTGCTCACTGCGAGAGTAGACAATACAATGTAAATCAAGTCAATCAATAGGATGATACGTCTAATATGGAATGTAAAATTGTAGTAAATTGAAATGGAACTTTTTCTGGACAAAGCATAAGTATTAAACATGACATGTTAAATATGATATTACGTCAGTAGAAACATGGCACACTTTCCTGAGGCAGTCTGTTTTGATGTAGCCCTCTTTCCTGAATAGTTCTGTTTTACATAGTTTGCAAACTACCAGGGGCATGGAAGCCTTCTTGACTTTCTCAGCTGGCCATACCATAGGGCGGGAGTCACTACAGAGAAGGCATGTGTATGGGCACTTGTTGATCTTGCTTGTCTGTATCCTGGCACCTGCAGAAGGCCTTTCTTAGATTAATGAAGTTATCAGGGCAAGACATAGGTGGAGAAATGGTCTTGTAGATATGAGGGTCAAAGCCATGAAAGGCTTTGTATGTGATAAACAATACCTTGAATTGATCTCAGTAACTGATGTGCAGCTAATGGAGTGACTGCAGAATGACTGTCATATGTAAGGTCCACCTAGCTCCCAGCATTCTGCACCAACTGAAGTCTCCAAGTATTGAGGTGAGACATCTGTACAGTGTGTCACAGTAGTCTGGTCTCAATTATTTGTTCCTGTTAGTGCAAACAATTTGGGGCTCAGTATGGAAACTCCTGGATTTTGTTTTCAGCATGGATCTGCATAAACGTTGAGGACCTTTGGAGTCAGTGGTCCTCAAGTGGTTGTTGGGTCACAAACGGTTCAAGTCTGGGATAATGTCATGGGGAAAAAATGCTTACTGTCAGAGTTGTTCTCACAATGGTGCCAGTTCTGTTAGTCTGATCTACATCATTTAAACAGAGTCATTTACTCATTTAAATTTTCTCCCAGCAAAGCATTAATTGCTCATGGATAAGTGTCTTTCATACAGTGGAGAAATGTCTTAAGAGCACACGAAGTAGTTCTGATAAAGATATTTTTAGTACTTCTGAACTTTCTTATTACTACAGAGCATGGTCATGTGTATTTTCTGGTTAAAAAGTCATCCATGAATACTGGGATTTAGAGCTGATAGTACAAGATAAGATAACCCTAATTTAGACCTTCTGTCATTTGTTCACGGCAATGGAATTAAAGTCAAATATCAGGGTTCAATATGCTTCAAACAAATTGTTGAGCTTCAATAGGTTATCTGTATATTCTCTTAGTGTTAAGGACAGATGAGCAGTTCTAAAAGTCACCATAATTGTTTCACAAAAAGTACTCCAAATCACCCAAAACTTTCTTCCTTTGTGGGAATATATGTCTTGATGCATCTTGGATGATCCTTTTCTTTACTTCTGGAATTATGTGTGAGATAGCAGAAACCTATTTTTGATCAATGACTTTCTGGTCCCTTATGCATCTGTGATGGTTTGACCCTTAGTCCTATCAATATGCTTGATCCAAAATTATCTGCATTTTTATAAGCATCTCTACCAGGTATTTTAAAATGTTCAGTGGGCACCTGTAAGTATGCAGCAGAAGCCTTGCAAAATGCAGAAGTTCTCCTTTCTCCAGCTTACCTTTCTAAGGTGTGGGTGGGGTAAGTATACTTTTTGATGGCTCTTTAATTGAAGAATATGCTTCAACTGGTTTCTGTATTTCTTGTAAGTTGTCCCTCCCAGTTTTTTCCAGTATGACTCCCTGGGAGGATTGATCGTAATGTTAGTTTTTGTGACCTCCCAAATAGAATTTAAAGGCTAACAAAAATATAATTGCCATCAAGTCCTGCAATCCAACAGTTTCTGAGCCTGCATCATCAACAACTATGGATACTGACAATTATAACAAGATTGCTAGAACAATATTGATCAAGATAACAAGGTTATTTTCATCAAACATTCTTGCTTGCAAGCAAAGTGAATTCCAGATCAATGTTTTGGCCCTGAAGTTTTCTGTTGAAATTTTTCTTGAGCTCTATCCCAAACAGCTTTGTACCAGTGCAATAACCACTTGTGCTACAGGTTTAGGGCACAACCTTGATAATAAGTAACACATTTGTGTTGCAATTTGTGGCCATTGATGCATTCCCACTCTGCAGAAGTTCCTCACTCGTTCTCCCAATCTTAAAGCCTTATCTTTCCAAGTACACTAGAAAGATACAGTGTGGGTACAGTAAACTGATGTATGCAAAAGGCACTTTAGACAAAAAATAAGCCTGTATCTCTTCAGGCCATAGCTGGGTGATAAAAGTGGTCAGTCAGATACATCCTTTAAATAGCCCTACAGAGCATATGTTGCCTGCCTTTTGTATAGGGATCCCAATCCCCATGTCTGGGTGGGGGATCCCCCAATTTAGAGCGGGCTTCCCTACCGCCAGCCACCTGGCCAGTGGAAGGAAATCTTGCTCCAAAACGGCATTTCAGGAAGTGGCCTGAAAAACCAGAAGTGCCACCCCCAAAGCAGTCATTTGAGTGGTCCCTTTTGCTTCCTCCAAGGGAAGCGAAAGGGACCACTCAGATGTCTGCCAGCCATTTCAAGGTCAGTTTTGCCCGTCCCCACTTCCAATCGGGAGGAGTGAAACTGATCACTGAAAAGTCTTGCAGCCACTTCAGGCTGTAAGCCTAATCTTGCCACAAGCCATTTCAGTGATCAGGGAAGATATTTACCTTCCCTGATATTTACTTTCCCTGATCGCTGTAGGCATGCAGCCATTTCAAGGTCAGTTTCATTCCTCCATGCTTCTAATGGGGGCGGCGGTGGAGAAGCAAAACAAATAGCTGAAAAGGCTTGCAGCCATTGCAAGCCTTTTCAGTGATCAGTTTTGCTCCACCCCCCTGTTTAGAAGAGGGGGGGAGTGAAAATGGCTGTGAAATAGCTGCATCGGGGGTGGAACTTCTGGTTTTTGGTTGGCCACTTCCAATTTTACTGGAAGTGGCTCAAAAACACCCTCACCCCCAAAAAGCTCCCACCAGCAAGGGAAGGGGACCTGGGAACCCTACATTTGTACTTGAACAATCAACAATATGTATTTTAAAACCATTTACAGAATGAATCAAAAGCTTAGCAATGTTCATGGGAAGACACCAACAGAACACAAACAGTGTTGTTCTGTTCAGAGTTACTCTAGTCTAAACTGAGACATGACTGTAAGAAAAAGCAGACAATTACAGGTGATGAATCATCTCTTTCCCAGGAGGCGTGGGACCCCGGACAGGTACAAAGCCATAGACTCCACCCTCCAAACCAATTATTCCCTTCTGGGGAACCATCGTTGCCAATCTCCAGGTGAGGGCTGGAGATCACTCAAAATTACAACTGTTCTTTAGGTAGCAGAGATCAGTTCCTCTGGAGAAAATGGTGGACTCAGTGTCATTATACCCTGCTGAGGTCGCCACAGCAAATTGACACTGAGTGTCCAAGGCCGGGGCACCCGCCCAAAGCCTCTTTCTAGAGGCCGTTGTATTTATTTCCACAACGGGCCTTTTCCCTAGTGTGAGTATAAAGTTAAAATACAATGAACTTTATTGTATGATGAACCAAATTGTCTTGCTTACACACCCATGCATTGTGATGAAGATGTAAAGAACGATCAAGAGGGTCCCCTTGATTAGAATGTAATGAACAAGGAAACAGGTTTACTTGGAAGACACCAGTCATGTTGGTCCCCCTCATAAGAATATACAAGGATAATGAAATATGATGATTGAATAAGCAGGATACGTTTGTCACAACTTCTTAGAATGGGGGGTGGACCTCTGATTAATGAAAAAGGTATAAAAAAGTATAGAGCATGCCGGAGTTTTGTAGAGGAAGCCCTTTTCTGCTATGAAAACTTTTGATGCCTCAGCTACAAGAATTTCCGCTTTCTCACTTTCTTTCTCTTTTTCTCTTGTGAGCTGCCCTGAGCCCACTTATGGGGTAGGGTGGGATAAAAATCAAATCAAATAAAAATAAAATAAAAAATGAACTGCAACCTATTATGTTTGCTTAGCAGAAGCCTTCCATCTCTTCAACCCTGGTTCTGCTTCCATTATGTTTTCCCCCTTTTCCTTTTCTCTCCCCATATCGCCCCAAGCCACTGAATTCCTAAACACGTAGTTATAAATTGCTTGGAATTTAGAGTAACATTTATAGCTTAGTGTACTGTATACCTTATTGCTATGTAACCATTTGCTCTTTGTCTCTATAATTCCTTTTCACAGTCTGTGTATCATACTTGTCTTTCTTCTTATATTATATGTTCTTTATATGTTCCTTTTACTTACTAGTAAGCCATTTTCATTCACTTAAGTCAAATTATTGAGTCTGGGTGTTCCTTACTGGTCAGTGTTTAGCCACCAGGGCAAATTATCAAGCATCCCTGACAACAGCTACTGGCTGGCTGCCCATGTGATGATGAATACACTCAAAATAATGCTTATTGTAAATGTAAATATATCAGCATCATAAGGGTATAGAATGCTTGATTTGAAGAAAAATGGGCACTGGGAGTAGGGTGAGTTTAATTTTTGAGTGTGCTATTGTGAACTGCCCATTTATACTCACTCAAATAAAAATTTGTTTACCAAAAAAATAAACTGAGAAATGACTGTAAGCTCATAGCTGGAAAAAGCAGACAATTACAGGTGATGAATCATCTCTTTCCCAAGCATACAAAACTCAAACTCTTACTCAAGCAAATGGCTCTGGACAAAGTAAGAACAAAACATTTAACATCTCACACCTTGCTGGAATGTCACACTAGAGGTACAGTGACTAGGACAGCCAAAATTATGGATAATAATTTCCTCCTCTTGAGGCAGGAAGATCAGAACTGACCGCAGACACACTGAGGGGTCACACTTCCAAGGGGAGATTTTAATTTCTCAGGACAGTAGAAGGAAGTTCTCTTCTCCTTGTTCATATTCCTTGGATGGGCACAAGCTATGAAGGACTACATATTTACCTCAGGACTCCATCTTGTCCAGATGTCATGGGACAGCAAGGAGAAATCCTAACTCTAACTAAAGTAATGATGGACTTGCAAATGCTGTAGCTTCAAAGATTACTGGTGGGGGCGGGGGTGGAAAGTGCCATCAAGTTGCAGCTGACTTATGGTGACCCTGTGGAGTTTTCAAGGCAAGAGACATTCAGAGGTGGTTTACCATTGCCTGCCTCCATGTCACAACCCTAGTATTCCTTAGTGGTTGCCCATCCAAATAGTAATCAGGTCTGACCCTGCTTAGCCTCTGAGATCTGATTAGATCCGGCTATCCTGGGCTATCCAGGTCAGGGTCAAGAATTACTAGCCTTTCCTTATTCTTTGGGGAAAGTACAGAGTTCAGGGTTTAGAGGACTGTATGTTGTCAGCTTGTCTTAATACCCTTGCTCAGCTTGATGCTTGATCAGACCATGTATACTCTTTTTAGTTTTGTTTATTAAACTTCCTTACATTTGCAATACACAAAGCCTGATCTCTGTAAACATGCCATGCCTGTTCATTTTGGCCTTCCAAAGAGCAGTAAAGTGGAGGAGCAGTAGGTGAGCTCACCATCCCTTGAGCACAATAGCTCAAAAGTGCAATGGATCATTCCCTAGTATGAGCAAAGCAGATAACAATTAGGCAGCACCTTTAAATGGCAACTCAGATAAAGAGTAATAGGTGTATACATCTATCTAGCAGGAAATACTCTCAGATCTGTTGATGGCAGTGTTTACTACCTAAAGAAAAGTTTAGTACTTTTCAGGACTAAAAGGAAGGGGTGGCATTGCCAAGCAGAGACCAGGGACAGCAAGGGGGCTATTTTGATCTCTCAGGACCTGAGGGAATGGGGCTTGTGAGACCATTCTTTCTAAGGATACCAGCCTCCAGGTGGGACCTGGGGATCCCCTGTAATTACAGTCCCTCTCCAGTTGACAGATCAGTTCCCCTGGAGAAAATGAAAGCTTTGGAGGACGGACTCTGTGGCATTGTACTGTGGTCCCTGTCCTCCCAGGCTCCATCCCCAAATCATCAGGAGTTTCACAACCTGGATCAGGCAATCCCACCCCTCCATCCCCAGCCGGTGACCAGGGGGGATCTGGCAACTCTAATTCTTTCACATCTCCCTTATAAATAAAAGCCGAATGGTGGTGGCACTTCTCTAGAACATTCCACACACTCCAAAATCAGTTCGCTCTTTGATCTGTCATTCAGAGGGTCCCCCTATCCACTGGCTGCTTTGCGGAGTCCTGCCTCCAACATTCTAAACATTTTGCTAATCCTCTCCCCCCCATAGCCACTCAGAACACAGAGGCATATGCAGCCTCAGTGGCCTCTGCCTCGGAACACAGAGGTCGTTTGCATATGCGACTTGATTGGCTTTTGCCTCTAACATTCTAAACAGTTTTGCTGTTCTGAGGTTAAATGTGTCCAATCTCTAGGTGAGGGCTCGAGATCACTCAGAATTACAACTGCTTTCCAGATGGCAGAGATTAGTTCCCCTGGAGAAAATGGTGGGTTCTCTATCCTTATATGCTGCTGAGGTGGCCCCCGTATGACAGCCAATGTGACGTAACAGTCAGGGCTTCAGAGCACGGGAGAGGCTGCAGGTGTGTGGGGGATGGAAAGCTGAAGAGTGAGGGGAAAATACGGTAGGTTGATGATTGGCTGGGCAAGAGATAGGGTTGTCAACTCCAGGTGGGAAATTCCTGGAGATGTGAGGGATGGAGCCTGGAGAGGGTGAGGTTTCAGGAGGCGTGGGACCTCGGACAGGTACAAAGCCATAGACTCCACCCTCCAAACCAACTATTCCCTTCTGGGGAACCATCATTGCCAATCTCCAGGTGAGGGCTGGAGATCACTCAAAATTACAACTGTTCTTTAGGTAGCAGAGATCAGTTCCTCTGGAGAAAATGGTGGACTCAGTGTCATTATACCCTGCTGAGGTCGCCACAGCAAATTGACACTGAGTGTCCAAGGCCGGGGCACCCGCCCAAAGCCTCTTTCTAGAGGCCGTTGTATTTATTTCCACAACGGGCCTTTTCCCTAGTGTGAGTATAAAGTTAAAATACAATGAACTTTATTGTATGATGAACCAAATTGTCTTGCTTACACACCCATGCATTGTGATGAAGATGTAAAGAACAATCAAGAGGGTCCCCTTGATTAGAATGTAATGAACAAGGAAATAAGTTTACTTGGAAGACACCAGTCATGTTTGTCCCCCTCATAAGAATATACAGGGATAATGAAATATGACGATTGAATACGCAGGATAAGTTTATCACAACTTCTTACAATGGGGGGAGGACCTCTGATTAATGAAAAAGTTTTTAAAAAGTATAGAGCAGGCCGGAGTTTTGTAGAGGAAGCCCTTTTCTGCTATAAAAACATTTAATGCCTCAGCTACAAGAATTTCCCCTTTCTCACTTTCTTTCTCTTTTTCTCTTGTGAGCTGCCCTGAGCCCGCTTATGGGGTAGGGTGGGATAAAAATCAAATCAAATAAAAATAAAATAAAAAAATGAACTGCAACCTATTGTGTTTGCTTAGCAGAAGCCTTCTATCTCTTCAACCCTGGTTCTGCTTTCATTATGTTTTCCCCCTTTGCCTTGTCTCTCCCCATATCGCCCCAAGCCACTGAATTCCTAAACACGTAGTTATAAATTGCTTGGAATTTAGAGTAACATTTATAGCTTAGTGTACTGTATACCTTATTGCTATGTAACCATTTGCTCTTTGTCTCTATAATTCCTTTTCACAGTCTGTGTATCATACTTGTCTTTCTTCTTATATTATATGTTCTTTATATGTTCCTTTTACTTACTAGTAAGCCATTTTCATTCACTTAAGTCAAATTATTGAGTCTGGGTGTTCCTTACTGGTCAGTGTTTAGCCACCGGGGCAAATTATCAAGCATCCCTGACAATAGCAACTGGCTGGCTGCCCATGTGATGACAAATACACTCAAAATAATGCTTATTGTAAACTTAAATATATCAGCATCATAAGGGTATAGAATGCTTGATTTGAAGAAAAATGGGCACTGGGAGGTGTGTTATTGTGAACTGCCCATTTATACTCACTCTCTGTTTCCTGTGAATTAACCAGTTTTTAATTCACAGAGCCAGTTTGGTGTTGAGAGCCAGTTTGGTGTAGTGGTTAAGTGTGTGGACTCTAATCTGGGAGAACCGGGTTTGATTCTCCACTCCTCCACTTGCACCTGCTGATGTGACCTTGGGTAAGCCATA
>NW_015161406.1:1874761-1883700 GCF_001447785.1 Gekko japonicus
CCAATCATACATATTAATATACATTAAATCATACATGGATGTCAGCCTCCAGGTGGGACCTGAGGAATTTCAGTTCATCTCCAGACTACAGACATCAGTTCCCCTGGAGAAACTGGATACTTTGGAGGGTGGACTCTATGGCATTATACCCCACTGAGGTTCCCCAGGCTCCATCCCCAAATCTCCAGGGGTCTCCCAGCCTGGATCAGGCAACCTTATGCCCCCATCCCCTGCCAGTTGCCAGGGGGGACCTGGCAACCTCAAAGTCAGTCAATTATAGTAAATAAAACTGCTTTTCATTTTTAATAAAGCCTTCCTTTTTGGTGTTTATTTAAGTCTGTTCTACCATTGAATTTATTTTGCACATGCCCATTTATGCCAGTCATATGGGAGCTCCAGTACCACCACCTCTCACATCATTTGATTATCTGATACAATAATATATCACCCTGGGGGAAAATTGGCTTCTCCTGGTTTGCAAGGCAAAAGAAAGTGAAACTCCATGCCCATGAGTTCTCGTATTGTGAGAAAAGGAGAAAAGTACTTATTTCTCTACCTTCTCTATTCCATGCATAATTTTGTAAACATCTGTCATGTCACTCCTCAGTCGTTGTTTCTCCAAACTAAAAAGCCCTAACCTCTTTTTCAGTGGATAATAGCCACAAGGTATAGATAGGGGCTCTGGGGCAAGTGATGCTCTGTCTCCTTGGTGCTTGGAGGGGGTCAACAGTGGGAGAGCTTCTAATGTCCTGGCCCCATTGGTGGACCTCCTGATGGCACCTGGTATTTCTGGCCACTGTGTGACAGAGTGTTGGACTGGATGGGCCTTTGGCCTGATCCAACATTGGCGTCTCTTATGTTCTTATCCTTTCTTTATAGGAAAGGTGTTCCATCCCCTTAATCATTTTAGTTGCCCTTTTCTGTACCTTTTCCAATGCTATAATTTCTTTTTTGAGGTGCAGTGACCAGTATTGTACACAATATTCCAAATGAGGCTACATCATAGATTTATAGAGGACAGTTATGATACTGGCTGACTTGTTTGCAATTCCCTTCCTAATAATCCCCAGCATAGCATTTGCCTTTTTTTATTGCAATCAGACACTGAGTCAACATTCCCAGTGAGTTATGTACCACAACTCCAAGATCTCTGTCAGGGTCAGTTACCTCCAGTTTGGACCACCAGCTTACCACCTGAAAAACTTAGTGTCATCAGTAAACTTAGTCACTTCATTGCTTACTTCCAACTCCAAATCATTAATGAACAAGTTAAAAAGCACCAGACCCAGTACTGAGCCCTGCAGTACCCCACTGCTTACCACCTTCCACTGTGAAAACTGCCCATTTATACGCACTCTGTTTCCTGTGAATTAACCAGTTTTTAATTCACAAGAGGACTTGTTGTCTTGTCCCATGAGTCCTGAGTTTACTTAGGAGCCTTTGATGAGAAACTTTATCAAAAGCTTTCTGAAAGTTTAGGTAAAATATATCTACTGGGTCACCCTTGTTCACATATTTGTTCACCCCCTCAAAGAACTCTAAAAGGTTAGGAAGACAAGATCTTCCCTTACAGAATCCATGTGGATTCTTCCCCAGTAGCTTTTGTTCATCAATGAGCCTACTAATTCTGTAACAACATTATACTGACTGCCCTGTAATTTTCCAGATCTCTTCTGGAACCTTTTTTTTTTAAGATGGGGGTGTCAGCGATGCTGCCATGGGGGTTGGGGGGTTCATTCTGTGTCTTGTTAATTGCTATTGCATTCCTATCCCTGCTGTTCTCCCTTTGCTGAAATGCTTATCTCTACAGATGTGCAAGAGGAGGTTGTGTTGTCTAGAGAGCTCCTATGTACCGTGAGAGACTCCGAGTTCTCGGCTTTAGCCACCTAATGGTTGCCTGACTTATCCCGTGCACAGGAGGGTGCCTAATTGGCAATGCCATGGGGGGGGTGCATACGAATACTTTATACCCTATTATGCTCTACTGACTGTGGTCATTCTTAACAGTGCCTGTGTTACTGCATCTATAGCTTTGCAATAAAAGTATAACCATTCCTGAATGCGTGTACTTCGTTGTTAGCTGTGGGTTCTGACAGGGGGTTACATTGGCTGCCTTCCAGTGTTTGGGCATGGAATCAGATTTTACTGATAAAATGTTGGGGTCGAAACAGCAGGGATGAGAAAGCCAAAATCCTTTCTAGTTAATAGGTTGGCAGCTGAGCTGGTGCTGCCTGTTATGTACCAGCACATTGTACCAATACTGCAGGAACATCCCTTGTTATTATCAGTTTGTTTCCAGACTAAAGTCAATGGCATATTTTTTAACTTTAAAGCCCTCCAGGGCCTGGGTCTGGGATACCTGAGGGAGTTCCATCTCCTATGCATACATCTCCTGTAATAACACTTTGGTCGAGGTGCTGCCTCCTTCAGAGATTGTCTTCAAGGCTGAATAAGGTGTTCTCTGTTGCCACATCACATTTATGCAATTTGTTACCACTTGAGATATACCAGATTCTACAGCTCCTGTTTAGACATGTTATAAAGACATTGCTTTTTCAGCAAACTTTTAACCTGCAAGAGTAATAGAGACGTGTTTCCCTGATACTATTGTCTGTGTTGTTATATAATACAGCTGATTTTTTGAGTTATGTTTTTGTTGATCCTTTCATATATTCTGTTTAGTTTTACTTTAAATGTTGTCTTCCACTTTGAAAACTCTGTCCTGATTTAAATGTGATGCTGGCAAGATGGAAAAAAATACCAACTCATCCATGCATTTTTGCATATGCACAGTGTTTCCTTTAAGCTGACCCACTGTGCATGCACAACAGCTATGTGAGCACAGTGTTATATGTATAGCAGATAATAACCTAACTTAGATCAGATGCTGAATGCATGCAAAGGTTGTCATGTTTCAATCAGGTCTTGTCTGATCATAATTCTTCCAATAAACAAGCACACACTTATGCACACACACACACACTGATACCTGTGGGGTTCTTGTGTGTTAACAATTCTTGTATTCAGTTCCATGCATTAGTTGCTGTTGTAGAGCTTATAAAACATATAAAGCTATCTATCAATATAGTGTTATAACAATCAGTATATCAGGTTCTCTGAATTCTCAGTTTTCATTTTTTTAAAAGTAGCTCTTTAGCCTTTTTGTGGTGGAGATATTCTTTCCCTCTTATATCTCTTTTATCTACACTGCATTTATGTTTTAATGAGGGATTGTCTTTTTTGATGGACTTCTTTTCCTCTTTGTTCTTTATCTGACTGTTGCATTTTTTGTTTAACTATAAATGGTGAATTTAAATGGAGTTATAAAGTGCTTATACACTGAAATGAATAGAATGTGCACAAACAGAAGTTTCTGGAAAACAAGTCCCAATTGCTAATTAATATAACTCTGAGGTTCAAACCAAATGTGCTGTGGGAGATCCATTATCAGCATTCTTTTTTTTAAACTTCAGTTGTAAGAAGGAGGGGGCTTGAATTGGGCCACAGAAATAACACACATTTTCCCCCTCAATCTAACATCTCTACAGAGCTGCTATTTGAATGTTATGGGAAACATATGGGTATCTTTATGTTTTCTTGAGTGAAGTAATTTCAGGGCTTAGCCCTTTTTCCCTTAGCCATTTTTCCAATAGAAATGGATTCTCAATCACTGCTGTAAAGAAAGGGCAGATGCGCTACAAGCAGCTTTCTTTTTCTCCTATGAATAGCAGCTGGGATTACCAACATCAAGGAAGGGTCTAGAGGTCTGGAATTGCAGTCTACAATTATCAGTCCCCCTGGAGGAAATGGCAGTTTCAGAAGGCAGACTCTATGGTATCACATATCTATGGAGCTCGGTCCCCAAACTTTGCCATGTTTGCCCCCAAATGGCCAGGTATTTTCTAAGTCAGAGTTGGCAAACTGATTAGCCACTCAGATGGGGGATGACAAGGTAAATGATGTAGGGCTGGAGTTAGAAAGTCCTTCCACAGTGCCATGACCCCAATCCAAATTGTACTGCAGGGTTGGTTTGACGAATCTCCCATCTAACATGCAGTTTTGTCCTTCTTTGCCAAATGGTTATTGAGCATTTGACTTTTTGCAAGCCTGCTAAAAACATAATATAAAATCTAATACTAAAAGATGCAAGGGCTTGATTTCTGAGATATATAAAATCCTGATTTCAGCTGATGGGAGCTCCAGCTTGCCCTATCAATCGTGTTGGGAAACAGATTGCAATATCAACATTTCACCCTATCAATGGAATAAGATCTGGAACTCCAATACATATACTTCTAAAGAAATCAACATGAGATTACTGTAATTTAAAATAGTGACACACTGGTATATGTCACCTCGAAAACTGAATTTTATGAATTCAAATAATTCTTTGCTATTTTGGAAACAATGCGGGTTTATGGGCTCTTTTTTCCATTGCTGGTGGAGCTGCCCCAAGATTAATTTTTTTGGGAATACAGTCACGCTACACATCAAAAAGATTACAGGTTATAAAATCCCTCTACGTCCAGAGGTAATCCTGCTAAATTTATGGGAAACCTCAAAAGTCCCCCAAGTTAGAAAAGATTTTATCAACATCTTCTTTAGTACAGCCAAAACCTTGATAGCTGCCACCTGGAAAAACAAAGATTTAACCTCTATCACACTCTGGTATAGGAAACTATGGGATAACCTGGTCATGGATAAGATCTCTGGCCACATTCAAGCCACAGAAAACCCTACATATCACTCTGCATATGCAGAACGCAGGGTTCCCTTCTTAAGCTATATGTCCAACTAGGAATAAGGCCTGTTGTGGAAATAAATACAATGAGCTCTAGAAAGAGGCTCTGGGAGAGTGCCAAAGCCTTGGGCACTCAGCGACAATGTCCTGTGGTGACCTCACCAGGGTATGATGACACAGAGTCCACCATTTTCTGCAGGGGAACTGATCTCTGTCATCTGGAGAGCAGTTGTAATTATGAGTGATCTCCAGCCCTCAACTGAAGATTGTTAACAATGGCTTTCCAGGAGTAAAAGCAGTCTTTCTCTGCAATGGGGACCAAAGCAGCTTACATTATTCTCCTCTTCCCCTTTTGACTTGCACAACAACCCTGTGAGGTAGGTTTGGTTGAAAGTCTGTGACTGGTCCAAAATCACCCACTCAGCTTTTACAGCAAGAAACTGGATCTATCAGACCCTGCCCTCAAGCACTGACTGCTATGCCTAGGGCAGCCAACCTCCAGGTGGAGCCTGAAGATCACCAGTATCACAACTGAACTCCAGACAACAGATCTCCCCCCCCTGGAGAAAATAACTCTTTTGGAAGGTGGGCTTTATGGCATTCTGCTCAGCTGGGGCCTCTCCCCTCCCCAAAGCCTGGCTTCCATGGACTCTACCAGAAAATCTCCAGGACTTGCCCTACCTGGAGCTGGCAACCCTAGTCAGGACTGGCCCCAATGAGTTCCTCACAAAGGCCTGAAAAGGGATTCCTTGCTTTGTCTGAACCAAGCTTGGTTGCCTGTCATGGCGAAATAGGTCCCAGTTTACAACTGAGCTGTTTACCTCCCACCCTCGTCCCATGGGCTTATCTCACTCCTTAAGTTCACTGCCACCACTCACAAAATCGTCACTGCCTTTTTAGGGGGATAGTGAGACCCCTCTGGCCAAATCTCCGTATTTGGAGATGGAATCTGCAATCTTTTGGGGTTCCCTGGAAAGTTGGCAACCAAAGGGTCTGACCTTTCCTTGCTTCCCTGGGCTACCCTCTCCTTTTGGTATTGTGCAGAGTGAGGGAGACTATGTGGTCAGAACACAACACAGATTATTAGCCCAAATAAAAGAATTTATCTATTTACATAGTTATGGAGCACACACACACTGTAGGAGTAAGCAGACACCATGAACCAACAGGGCATAAATCAGCAGGGGTTAAACACAATCCTCTTTTCCTACACAGAATACTCTGAACCTCTGGAGGTTGTGAGCTCAGAATAGGATCACTCCTTGGACCGGCCTCTGGCTGTATTTCAGCCTCTCTCTCTTGCCCAAGAGAGCAGGGAAACTTCCATTCATTCCCCAGTCCAGCCGACTGTGGAGTGGCTGAAATTCTGCTGCCTCCCAGGGACAAAGACTGCCTTGGGACAGTCCCTGTTATCCCACACTTTTTGGCCTTGGGGCAGCTGGGAACTGTAGGCCAGCAGATGAGGAAGCCCCATTCAACCCAGTGACTGATACCCCTGCAGGCCCCTCTCTGGAACTACAGCTCAATTAAACATTTTAAACAAAGAACCACAGCCATCTGCAAGGCTCTCCCAAGGGCTGAAGAATGGTCGGCAGGCAAACGGGTATGGCTGCTCCTCCGCTGATCTTCTCCTGACGGCTGAAGAAGGCTGGTTAGGCAAATGGATACTCGGCTGCTGAGGTAAACTGTTTGGATTGGAGTTTTGGCGGGAGCTGGCTCTGTGGGCGGGACTCAGGCACACCTTCTGATGGGCAGTTCAAGCAGCCAACTGATTTTGGCAAGCATAGAATGTTGCCATGCAAAAAGATGTTTATATATAAGGACAGGATAAATATGAATCAGACACACACATTCCATCCATATACTTGAATCTAGTAAGGTTTTAGCAGAATTGTTGTATGACTTCCAAGACCGTAGTCCAGTCATGAAACCTTAGGGGCAATTACATTTATATTGTTTTGTACTATACTGACCCTATAACCGTTGGCTGTAACTATTGAATTGTTAAATTATTCCATGAATTTGTTTATGTTAATACCTTTTTTCTTGTGATTGTGTAAAGATTCAAAATCCAATACAGATTTAATTTTAAAAAATAAAATCAGTGCTTAGACTGATTACTGCAGCCTGGTCCCACCTCCCCTCCCCCCCTATGATAATGGCAGCAAAAGATAGGAAAGGAAGGCATTCCCTGGTAGTTTTACCTCCACCATTCAACCACAGTTTGAAACATACCACCATAAATATTTGCAGCATTGCTCACTGGCATCAGCATTTTGATTAACTCACTTGTAATTATTTCTGATTAAATTATGGTCTTTGTTGGCTCCTGTTTTCTGAAGTAAGTTTGACAAGATAAAGGGCTCTTGACTCCAGGAACGGCTCTGCTTTCAATCACTTTCAGAAGTAACAACTGATAAGACAGAAGTGTAACCTCACAAGGGCCAACGGGAGTCATGTTTATCAACTCTGGAGACTTTAAATGCATCATCCTTGGGCCTTTTAATATCCATGCTTTAAGGAGACAAAAAATTGTAGTCATTCTGTCTCTTGTCAGATGAAACTTTTAGATCTGAAGCCTCACTCTTTTCATCTGCCGGACTGCTTTTCAATCCTCTGAATTTTTCACTTAGCGCTGAGTTGATAAAAGATGTAAAGCAGTCACACTGAAATCATTCCTACTCAAATCACCTCCTAAAGGCAGGAAAGGAGACATCCCAGAATTGCCCACAGTATTGTACCACTCCCTGGACTTATAGCCTTATAAAGTATCCATTGGTCTTTGCTGGGTGTTTTTATCTGTTCAGTGAAAAATGCAAGGAATTCTTAAATTTTATTTGTATTCACTATTTTAGACCCACTATCCAATTTTTAGGAAAACAGAATTGCCAGATATATAGGATTTCAAGTTATAGAAATGAGACGGAGGAGTTTAACCCAATTCCCCTCTTCACTACAAGCACCTGACTGACCTTTTTTTGCTTGTTTGTCCATTTGTGACCGACCCCCCCCCCCCATGAACAATACCTTTTGGAGGGTCGCTGGAGGCTGCTGAAGGGAAAAAAAGAAAGTGGGAAAAGACCTTCTTCTACAAGCAAATGTTCACAGGATACAACCCATAGTGACTAGTACTTATTGTTTCAGGTGCATTCAAGGATATCAACTAAAATACATATATGTGTTGATGTGGCATGCTTGGAAGCTAAATGATACAACAGATCCTGCATAACAAAGCTCTGAATATATAAACCCCTATCCTAGCCCAGCCTTAAAATGGGACAAAGACTTTTTAGAGAAGGAGGAAGACTCCTTAAGGATCAAGGAGCCCCCCTGTGGTTCCCACTATACTGGAGGGGGGGGGGAAGGCAAAAACCCCAACCTGAAAGTTATCAGGAACCTAGAAGTTCAGGCAGCTAAAACATATAACAAAATATATCTATTTATTGCGAAGTGCACAGTAACTACATATTAAAAACCACATTCATAGAATGTAGATAAAAACAAAGAAGTCATGGGTGTAACATCACATCTATTAAGCCACTGCATACAGCAACAAATATAAGTTACACATACAATAACCCCTAGATCAAGATATTGGTTACACATACAATGATCACTAGACTAAATGTGTTTTGGCTCTGAGGACCTCTTTTAGTGGTCTAAATAATAACAACACACACTGAAACAATAAAATACCGGTTCCAGGCAAGGCAGGTAGTATATGAATCAATGGAATAGTGTAGCTCCAAAAAATAGTTACAAAGTTTTGCTGTCAATACATTTAGGAGCCCACACCCATCAGAGATGATAACTTTGTACAACTATTCTGCTCTTGGCTGCTACTCTATTCACAGTGTGTGCCCATGTGTCAGGCACACTGACAGCTGCCGCTGTTCCCAGCATTCTGGCTGTGGCAAGCAGGCATGCAGAAAGTGTAACAGACTAGAGTGATACCCTCTAGAGGGACCATCTCTCCCCATATGTGCCCCAGAGAGCCTTGTGCTCAGTGGACCATCATTTACTGGTTTTACCGGTGTAACAGGCCGGATTCACCCCCCGGCCAGAGTAACCCCGGGGTTACTCTAGCCTAGCCTAGAATAACCCTGGAGGGGTTATTCTGGCCTAGCCCGGAGTAACCCCTGCTGGGCCAGGCCAGAGTAACCCCAGGGGTTAATCCAGACCGGAGGGGTTATTCTGG
>NW_015161406.1:1884606-1917182 GCF_001447785.1 Gekko japonicus
CATGGACCTCAAACCCTCAGAAGCTGACACTGTGCTGGTTACACTGACATTTAACTTACTCTATATTGGGGACTGTGAGACCCAGGTTCAGATAGTTTGGCATAGGCAACTGGGTTACTTTGGCCTAGGTCAAACTAAGCCCAGGGTTACAGGTTGTTGTGTTGTGCAGTTAAAAAGAAGTTAAAAAGAAGAAGAGATTGGATTCAGCTGACATTTAACTTACCACTCTGGCCAGGCGGGGGTTAGTATGGGTTACTCTGGCATGGCCCGGCAGGGGTTACTCTGGGCTAGGCCAGAATAACCCTTCCGGGGTGATTCTAGGCTAGGCCAGAGTAACCCCGGGGTTACTCTGGCTTGGCCCGGCAGGGGTTACTCCAGGCTAGGCCAGAGTAACCCCAGGGCTACTCTGGCCGGCCTGTTACACCGGTCCAAAGGACATCCACTTAGCCTCAACCAGGGCCAGGGCTTTTTCTGCCCTGGCCTCGGCCTGGTGGAACATGCTTCCACCTGAGATGAAGGCCCTGCTGGAATTGTTACATTTCCACAGGGCCTGTAAAAAGGAGCTGCTCTGCCAGGTCTTTGGCTGAGGTGGCAGAAATCCAATGATTCTGGAATCCCCTGCTGAGAACCTGCCTGTTGTAACCTGCCCATGTGAAAGAGTTAACATCACACCTTTAGCCGGCGGGCCCACTCTCTGTTGTTTGTTTTAACATTTCGAGACTTATGAATTGTTGCCAACTAGATGATATTTCTGTTTTAACTGTTTCAGCTATTATTTTATATGATCTGTTCAAATTGTATGGATGTTGTGCTATTGTTGTTACCCACCCTGAGACCACTTGTGGGAAGGGTGGGATATAAATTGAACAAAATAAATAAATAAATAATACCTGCAGAAACTATGAATATCAGGGGTTTCAATGAGACTGAACTGAGCCACCATGCCAGGAATGCATTTTGGAATGCCTTTTAGTGACCTTACACCTCCAAACCATGTAGGTTTGCCAGCCTCCAGGTGGGGCCTGGGGATCTCCCGCTTTTTACAACCACTCAAACTACTAGACAACTCCAGCAGGGCCGAAGCCCTGTTTATAATCCCATCAAACGGCACATCCCGAACACACCCACTCCCAACAATAGGCTATTTACACACTAATCGCATCTCGATAGGTGACTGCCAGGATCCTGCTGGTCTATTGTGTTTATCCCCCAAGCTCACCTTCTATCTGGCAGCTCTGGGTTGCAGGGAAACTGTGTCAGTACACAACACCGTGTGTCCATGTTCAGAGCAGGTAATATCATGATAAAAACATTCCAACACATAGTTCAATCAATACAATAAATTACCTAATAATACAAAAAATGCATTATATTATAAACTAACAGTATAATTAAAAGATGGCATAAAACTCAGAGGGGAGTGGTGCATAATCTGTTTGGCCTAAAAGGGGATGGAGAAAAGGGGTAGAGAGGAGAGAGGGGAGGCCAATCGAAGGTGGAACCCTTTGCTGTCCTCAACCATAGGCCCAGTGGAACAACTCGGTTTACAGGCCCTGCAGAACTGCATTAGGTCCCACAGGGCCCAGATCTCAGCTGGAAGAGTATTCCACCAGGCTGGAGCTAGAGCCAAAAAGACCCTGGCATTGGTTGAAGACAGCTGAACATTCTTTGGACTAGGGATCACCAGCAAGTTTTGATCACTAGAGCATAGTGCTCTCTGGGGGGTATCCCAGGAGAGGCAGTCCCGAAGGCATGCTGGTCCCAGACCATTTAGAACTTTGAAGGTAAACAACAAGACCTTTAATTTGACCCAGTCTTCAATCTGGAACCAGTGTAGCTGATAAAGCACTGGTTGAATATGTGCTCTAAAGGGTGTTCCTGTGAGCACCTGCGCAGCTGCATTCTGGCCCAGTTGCGATTTCCAGGTCAGCCTCAAGGGTAGCTCTGCATACAGCAAGTTACAGTAATCCATGCTGGAGGTGACTGTTGCATGGATTACTGTGACTAGGTCAGGGAAGACAAGAAAGGGACCAACTGCTTAACTTGGTGCAGGTGGTGAAACGCCAGTTTCACTACATTTATTACTTGGGCCTACAATGACAAAGAGGCATCCAGGATCACACCCAGGCTCCTGGGTGTTACTGGAACACTGTCAAGACCCAGGAGTTGGCATCCCAATCCTGCATCCCCCCAGCCCAGCCACAAGACCTCCATCTTCAATGGATTTAACTTCAGCCGGCTCTGTTTTAACTAGCCAACCACAGCCTCCAGACACCTGCCCAAAATCTCCGGGGCAGCATTTGGCCAGCCGCCCATCAACAGATACAGCTGAGTGTTATCAGCATACTGGTGACACCTAAGCCCAAAACTCCATGCCAGCTGGCCGAGGGGGCAGATAAAGATGTTAAATAACATTGTGGAGAGGATTGCCCCTTGTGGGACTCCACACACCAGAGGGTATCGTGAGGAGGCCCTCTCTCCTAGCACCACCATCTTTCCCAAATCTAGGAGGAAGGAGAAAAACCATTGCAAGGCTGTCCCCTGAATCCCCATGTCAGTGAGGTGATGGGTCAACAGAACATGGTCAATCATGTCAAATGCTGCTGACTGGTCAAGTAATATCAGCAGCACTGGCCAGCCTCAATCCAGTTGTCTGTGTGGATCATCTATGAAAGCAATCAGCGGTGTCTCTGTCCCATGGCCAGGGCAGAAACTGGATTGGAAAGAATCGAGGGCCAAAGTGTCATCCGGGAAACTCTGAAGCTTCCAGTTGTGCCAGGCAAGAGCTAGTGGATGCAATGGAAGCCGCATAAAAATATTTCTTAGTGGTTATGATGACAGACCCCTTGCTTGTTCAGTTCTGTGAGGCAGATTTTTTCCCCACCAAAACCGCTCTGACTGAGCAACCCCCTTGTAGAATGTGTTAATACACATATTATAACTTTTTGCAAGTCCCACCTTGTGATAGAGGAGTTAATTGGTTTCTGCCCAGGCCAGAGATTTATTGTAGAAAAGCAGGAGTCCCCTTGATATTCCTTTTGTGAATGACACTTGACATGAAGTAAAAATCAAACAGGAATGTTGATTCTATTAAACAGGCAGACTTGAATAGGAATAGGCGGGGGATGAGAAAACTGAGGTAGTTTTTGAAGTATTTACTGGATATATTTTAAACTCACAACAGAGTATTGTTGAAGCTTATTTTCTTAGAAACTCAGTTCCTAACAGTGAGAGGTTTGTTTGTCTTGGAGATTTCTTAACAGCGACAATGTGTCATGACAGAGATTCATATAACTATCTTAGTTTCCTGGAGACTAGTACTTTCTTCCTGTACTTCCTTGAGGAATTATAGAGTTCCCTTTGACTCGATAGGAGTCTAAGTCCATTTCCTTTTTCACACCAACTAGAGTGCTTTCTGAGTTGGACCCACAGAATAACTGAGAAGGAAAAATTCTCCGTTTCCTAGATGAAATATTCCTTTTGTGTTTGGCTAAATGGGCAGTTTCAACGTATTGACCAATTTCTTCTGCCAAACCTGATCCTCAGCTCGTAACACTGTGAATAAAAGGTTTTCAGCCTGGCTGATGCTTAGATGAAAGTTCCGGTTTTGAACTTTTCCTCAGATTCTGGTAATATTCAATAAGGACAATGAGTTGTGTCCATTCACTTTAAAAGTGACCTTGTCTAATTCCCTCTGACAGGTGCCCCAACTCCAACTGTCTGGCTACTCACTTGCTAGAGATGACAAACAGAAAAGACCCTTTCCCTCAGCACTCAGTTCTCCTCAGTTGGTACTGACCAAGCAGAGGGGGGGGGTGCACGGAGGCAGCAGCCTGTCAATCAAACTGAGCTTCACTAAGAGGAATTATCCCTTTATCCCCCAGTTCTCTGATTTCAATGCACTAAGCATCCTGGGTTGAGGTCACACAACCCAGTTGAAGCGGAGGGGAAATGAGGCTATTCCCTCCAGAGGAAATTGACCCACAGTTGTGAGATCACACAGCCCTTAGTTGCTGCGGGAACAGCCCGTCACTGTGTGATTAGACACAACTGCGGGTGAGTTGGGGTTTTTTGCCATTTGTTTCCCATGCGCATAAATGAGGAGTCGCACCGAGGGCCTCCTATGGGTATACGATGATGCACATACTGCAAAGAGGGGGGAACAAATGGCACTGAGCCGGGATGGCCTGATCAGACCATCCCAATGGCTCAGAAGCGTGCTTGTGTGATCAGACAAGAGAAAGTCTGTCCGTGGCACGTCGCAACCCGTTCACGACTGACTTTTCTCCGGTGTCTTTTTACTTTGCTTCTGCAGCAGAGCAGCATGGGTTGCCAACAGGGAGCTGCCCAGATGTTGCTGTGTGATCGTGCCCTTTCAATCCGTCAGGCATTCACACCTATGTCAGATCTTCTGGTGTGTGTGATCACAACCCTGGTGTTTTTTTTTTGTTATTGTTGTTTTGAAGATCAATTTGTCACAGCAGTCTTCACTGCCATCTTATAAGATCTTATAAATGTCCTATAGGATGCTCTTTCAGCCTCGTCACAAGTCTGTTGCCAAGCTCACTCCATCCATCTAAGCTCCCGTTTTATCCTCTGTACCTCCTCAGAATACCAGGAAGCTATTTTGGTATGGGGGCAAAGAGGGTGATTTCGTCAATGGCTTCAGAGAGACAGCTATGCCAGTCATCTATCAGCTCATCTAACAAGTCACCAGTGGGGATCAGATTCTGTAGAGCATTCTGGAATCCAATTGGATCCATTAGTCTTTGTGGGTGAGCATAAATCAGCTCATCACCTTGGGATGTGTGAGCATAAATCAGCTCATCACCTTGGGGTGTCAAGACAAAGTGGACCAACCATGGCACTATATCCATATTAATTGGACTCACATCCAACCCAACACCATAGCAAAGATCAAATCCAGTGTGTGGCCTGCTTGATCTGTGGGACCTGATACAAATTGAGAGAGTCCCGGTGCTGCCATGGAAGACACCAGCAGGGCCGGCCCTAGCTTATTTTGCACCCTAGGCGAGGATCCCTTCTGCCCCCCCCCCATGAGCCCACCCATTTTCAAAAATAAACGCATTTTAGGAAGAATGAAAAACACAAAGTTTGAAATTGCTAATTTCTTTTTTTAATTGTGAGAAAAAGACAGAAAACCAGAAATAACAAAGCAAAGTTCCACAAAGATGTCATTGTCTGACATCGTAGAACTGCTGGCAGATCTGTCCTGATTCAGGCCTGGTAACATGGAAAAGGTTTTGGGTTATGCATTATTACATGGGTACAAAAGATGCCATTGCAGCTATATATAACCAGAGAGGGAGACCTTTATGAAATTTACCTTGTTCATCAGCTCAATGCCACTGTGAAGTAGGGAACATGAATTGCTACAAGTACAGGTGAGCAAGAGCTGATGCAAAGCTTCCAGCAAAGGGTGGGTTAAGCCTGACGAAGGCTAACATTTCATCCAACTGAGCCAACCGCCACAGGACAATCCACTGCAGGGCAACGCTTTGTATTCTAGGAAACCAAAGTTGCTATGTTCTGAAATAAGTAATCCTTTATAGTAAGGGACAAAACTTAAGTTTCTCTTTCTTTTTTTACAAGAAGTTTTTAAAATATTCCTCCAAATATAAGGTTCATTGCTTTAATGGTAACCCTCTGGACACATCCAACACTTGTGCATTGTTCCAGGGAATAAGCCTTTTCATTAATCCCTCCCCCCATATGGGAGAAGGGCTGTATGTCACTGGAGCTGTAAGTTATCTATACTTAATTCGTTAAAGTGATTTAGAAAAAAGGCCAGTGAAACACACAAACTGCTGGAAAATTATATTCAAAGAGCATCCAGCAGGATACTTCAAATGCTTCTCCTCAGCACAGATCTACAGGCAAGTCTCTCGTCCCCACCCACACTCTTTAAAGGGAAAAAAGGAGGAAGGAAAAAAGAGGAGCTAATTATAAAACTGGTGAGCAAATGAGCCCGCCAGACTTTCAGTTTGCTTAAGGTTCACTCACTGCCCTTTTTTCCAGACATGTGGTTGAGTTTGTTTGGAGGAAGGCAATCAAATAGCAACTCGTTGGGATCTCTCGCTCTTCCCTCCCTTCCCCCCCCCACGCCCAGCAAGCTCAGCACACAAACACCAGGCAAACACAAGTCATTTTTGGGATGTGGCATGTTTGACCCACACACCGCCCACTTCCCACATAAATAAAAAGGGCCCCCCCCTCCAAAAAAAAGAAAAGCTAGCAAAGAGGAAGTTAAATCCGCAACAAGTTCCTACACAAAGAGAATACCATCGAAGACAGATCCAAGCAGGAAGGGGGGCGGAGGGTAGGAGGGAAACAAATTAAAGGCTTAAATGAAATTTTGGGAGACAAATCACGTGTCATAAGTTTGCTACTTAGTAGGAAGCACGAAAATACACTTTTTAAAAATAAGGGGTGAGCAGACAAGCCGACTTCTCCATCTCCTTTCCCAGACTCTTTCTTTAAATCCCTGCAGCCAACTTCTCCATCTCCTTTCCCAGGCTCTTTCTTTAAATCCCTGCCGCTCTCACTTCACACACACACAAAACAAACCGGGACTCCATCTTTTCTGCCTTTACATCGCCGTTCTTACCCCCAGTTCTCCTCTTCTGAGCCCTTTCCATGGTGTGATCAAAGGACAAAGCTTTGGATTAGCCAAGCGCCCCCCCCCCCAGCGCCCGGTGGTAAATCTGCCCATCAGAGAGTTCCCTGTTCAGCTCGGCATCAAGTAGCAGGAAGGGCTCATTCTCATCCACGTCCCTCACCTGGGGAAGCCAAGGCAAAGGGACTCCCTGGGGGTGGTGGGGGGAGGCGCTGGGGGCCTGCTCCAGGTGTGTGCCTGGCATGCTGGGATTGAGCCCCGGTGGGCACTCCTGGCTGCCAAGCGACACCGCCCCTGCCCCTGCCACGGCAGCAGCAATGCCAGCAGGAGGGAGGCTGGTGGTGAGTCCGGAGGGAAGCGGAGGTGTGGAGGCGCAGCTGAGGGAGGTGGGCAGCCAGGCGTGGCTGGGCATCCCGGGCAGGCAGCCGTAGGCTTTTGGCAGGGGCTGGGACGCTTTGGCAGGGGGCGGGTCCAGTTTGGCGCCCTAAAGGCCGGCCTGCGCTCTAGGCAAATGCCTAGTTCACCTAGCGGGTGAGCCGGCCCTGGACACCACGTACATAACCCATATGGAGTCAGCAGTGGTCGCGTGGACACTGAAATCCCCCAAAACCAAAAGACTGGGAAATTCCAAGGCCTGGCCTGCTACTGCCTCCAGCAGGCTCGGCAGGGTATCTGCTGGTGTGCTAGGTGATGGGTACACCAGCCAGGTAGCCAAACTCTCTTCAGCATCCCACACCAGGCCAACATAATCAATACCAGTGATCTTTGGGAGTGTCCTGAAGGAGAACGATTCCTGAATGGGAATTGCCACCCTCTCAACCTTCTGTCCAAGATTGGTGAAGGACCAAGAAACCCAGAAGGGCTAGTTCTTTCAGGGTGACTGTCTCGCCTTCCCTCATCCAGGTCTCAGTCATGCATGCCAGGTCCACTTTTTTGCACTGCAAAATAATTTTGCCGTGTAACAATCTTATTATTAATGGGCCTGGAATTGCAGAACACCAGTGTCAGAGGAAGGGTTACATTCCTATCCCCACTACCAGCATATCTCAGGATGGGATGAATGTTGGAAGGAGACTGAGCATACTCTTACCTCCTACTCCATCTCTTATAAAACCTTCTCCCCCCACCATACCTTCCTTGTCCCCCAGTTACTAGGATCCCCATCCCCATGTTGGCCTCCCCCATGCAAACCTCTAGTCACATCTCTACACCTTATCATTGCCCTTCAAATATTCTAAGTTGGCTTGTATTGGATATTAAGTTAACTAAATAAAAACACATTAAACATTCACTGTTGGTAAATCCACTCAATAGTAGATATAACTTTCTAATCTAACTTACACCTTCCTGCCCACCCCGGGTGTCTCTAGCCAATTTGGTGTAGTGGTTAAGTGTGCGAACTCTAATCTGGGAGAACCGGGTTTGACCTTGGGCAAGCCATAGTTCTGATAAGAGCTGTTCTTGAAAAAGAGGAGTTTCTGTCAGAGCTCTCTCAGCCCCACCTACCTCACAGGGTGTCTGTTGTGGGGAGGGGAAGGGGAAGGCATTAGACAGATTCATGGAGGATAGGTCTTTCAGTGACCACTAACCATGATGACTAAAGGGTGGCTCCATGTTCAGAGTCAGTAAATACCAGTGCCAGGAGGCAACATCTGGGGAAGGCCTCAGCCTCTATGCCCTGTTGATAGTGCTCCAGAGGAACTGGTTGGACACTGTGTTAGTTAAACAAGTATAAAGCCAACAGTCGTGATAGTCTGACCCACAATCAAACAGTCATAAGACTTATAAAGAATGCTGTTTATGTATTGCAATCTAAAGCACTATAACATGATACACAACGTCGTCTCCGGATTACATAACAACGTTTCAAAAAATGAATCTTCTTCAGGAGATATTATAGTGGTGCCAAAGCTCTCAGTTTCATAAATGTTAGACAAGTCTTAGGAATATTACATTCAGTTAGGACGCTGATCTCAATTAACATTCAGGCTCAAAATATGCTGCTATGTTTCTACTGGATCCCGGGAGAGCTTTGGCACCACTATAATATCTCCTGAAGAAGATTCAGTTTTGCAATACATAAACAGCATTCTTTATAAGTCTTATGACTGTTTGATTGTGGGTCAGACTATCATGACTGTTGGCTTTATACTTGTTTAACTGATTGGGTCGTGTGTGTCCAGATTTTTTGGACACTGTGTTAGACAGGTTGCTGGATTAGATGGACCAGTGGTCTGTTCAGCAAGGCTCTTCTTATGTTCTTATGCAAGACTGACATTCTGTTATTTTATTTCTTTTCAAAAACAGAATTCTACTGAGAACCAATTGCTATGTTATGAACAATATTGCTCCTACATTTTCAATCATATTAACTTCATTGACCTACAGAGCATTAAATGCTATCCATCTGGTTGTGCTTGTGAAATGGAAAAAGGAAAAAGTAGGGTAGCTCAAGGCAACTTAGTGGTAAAAGCAGATACTACAAAGGGTTTTTGGTTTTTTCCACTTTGCAGCACTATAAAAATGACCTTCCCCCTTTTCTGATTGCATCAGTTTGGCCCTGAGTTTGAGTAGCACTTATACAGTCTTGAATTTGCTTCTCCTTTTTCAGGTTGAAAGACAGACAGTAGAATACAGAGGGAAGGGATTAATTAGACATAAAAGGGAAGGTACATGGCTAGGTCTGAAGACTGGGAACCTAGTTTGAGATGAATTAAGGGTATTTTAACACTGTAGTGTACATCTACTATTTTAAATTTCTAAAGTACATTTAAAGTCTGGTGCTCTGAATAGCAATGGCTCTCCAGAATCTTAGTGAGAAATCTTCCACATCACTCACTGCTTGATCCTTTTAACTGGAGATGCTATGGATTGAATCTAGGACCTTCTGTATGCAAAGTAGACTCTCTATCACTGATCCAAAGCCCCTCTCAGATGTGTATTGAAGTGTCTGGGCATTTTTCCTATCATATATTAACTAGGCATAGGAGAGAGGGAACTGTTTCAGACCACAAATTGTACATAACTGAAACAGCAATTCATCAAGTTTTCTGATATGTCGCCTCACCAAAGTCAGCCAATATCACGGGTTTCTTTCAAGTCTCAACTGCATGCATTGCATGCCCTGTCCACCACATAGCCACACATCACCCCTGAAAAATTACCTAAGCTGATCCCTGGCTGTCCAGCTAGTAACTGAAATCATGGACTGTGAAGAATTGGTACATATTGGTTCATAAGAAACAAATAACAGCTCCAGCATACACCACCACAGTTTTGTTTGCTTCCTTTTGTCTCTTGTTAGAGAAAGATGGGTTGGAGATTGTCCTCTTCAGCCATGGTATCCTCCCTCTTAATTTTCAAACTGATGGGGGAAATCCTTCCTTTCTTGAAGCACTTAACATTTTCAGTTTCAGACGGGGATGTGGGGGGGGGGAAGGTGAGCATGTGGGGGGTAGTTTCCTCCTCTCAGTTGTGCTCCCCATTTAAAAAAAAAAAACGCCAGACCCATAGATTCATAAATAATTGAGTTAATTTCTGCCTTTATTCCATCACTACCCTGACTTTTCCTAGTGGATTCAAGCAAATGATTTGCATGATACTTCAATCAGGCTAACATCCAATAGTCAGAATACCTCTGGCAAAGAGCACCATTATTGATATATAGGAAGATGCCCTTTTCAAGGCAATGACCATCAGTTCAATTGGGGAAAACACTTTTGCACAGAAATATCTGGGGTAATGCTCTTTAGCATGACTGTTGGCTAAGTGTTCTGATTTAATGGAATTCCCATTGGGCATATACCTGCTTTCTCCTGTCTCTGGCCCTTGATGCCCCCAGAAATTGGAAAGTTAAAGACAACAGGAATGGAAACTGAAGGTAGAATACAACTGCAGTCATTGTGGCATCACCAGAAAAACAACTAGATCTGGTCTATTCCATTTGGATCCAAAAGCTGGAAGAAATTTCATTTGGATTAGGCACTCTTCTGAGGTTAATAAGATGTGTTTGAGTCAGCTTTTGAATAGTTCTGCTATGAAAGTGCATTTGTACTTTGCACCATCAGAATAAAGAGGCAGACACAGGAGTTAGGATTAACTAAGGGCCATTTTATTGTTTATTTACAACTTCTGCAACAAGGGCAAACCCTGAGTGCAGATTCAGGCAAGGCAGGTGTCGCCCCCCCCCAATACCTCTTTGCCTTGTGCTGGGCAAGCCACCCTTGCCCCCACATGCAAACCGCGCCACTTGGCTCACCCCTGGCCAGCATGGCCAACTGGGAGCCACCCTGTAGTGCCCCAACCCCCCCAAGTCCTGTAACTCATAAGGGAGAATCCCTGTCAGAATGGCTCTCATTTCTTGCCCTGGGCCCCAAAATCCACAGGTGGATCCTGAGATACCCCTTTTACCCAAACAGGGTAGGTGCTCTCCGAATTTGCTTTACCTCTTTCTGCATCAAACTGCCCCCAGCTTGTTAAGTGACCAAACCTATTTGATGGCTCCACTGCAGGCAGTGCAAGGTAGGTGAAAAAACACACCCCCATACTAGCCAATTATAAGGAGAGTGCAAAAACTCCTTCCTGGCCCCAACAACAGCAATCAGCATAGCCTACACTGCATACAGGGTGGGGGGGTGGCGAGCAAGAGACTTCAGGAGGAAGTTAGAGGGAGGAGCTGATACTTGCCATCTCCACTGCCCCCTCCCGTGACCTGATACGGGGATGCCATCTCCTCTCCCCCCCCCCCCCGGGGCCCCTTATGCCTGCATCCCCTGGCACTGCCTCCTCCCTTCCAGGGGAGGCAAAGGACACCCCCACCCATAGGTGCCGGTTGGCTCCCCAGGTGGAGGAGCCATGTTTCAATACCTCTTCTGTTGGATAACTCATTGGGCTATGCTGTGGTAGCAAGATCCTGATTTGCACTGCTTCCTGCGTTCAAAAGAGCCCCATGGATACTTTCACATCTTTTTAATATTCTGTCTCTGCTCCAAACTAGTAGTTACTCATAGTTGCCACTCATCTGATCATCTTTTTTTAAATGATAGAAATAAACCACAGTGGAGGGGATCTTAAGTTACATTTGTATTTCTGTAAACTTTCCTTCAAAATGTTATTTCTTCCTTTTGTTTAAAAATGTTCTAACCTACCCCAAGTCTTAAGCAACGGGGTTATAATTTGCAATCAAATCAATTATTCCAAAGCAACTAGAACTGCATTTGCAAAGGAAAAATAGTCTCCAGTGCAGCTTTTCCAGACTTCATTTACTGTTACAGCACAGGTGAGAAGGTATGGGATCCCCTGAAACATCTGTTTGCACATACTTATAGAAGATGCACTGTACTGTGAAACAGTCTTTATATCTTTTGCTTAGGCACTTAGGGAATATTTCCGTCAATATAGCATATGTTTTAGTCATAGACATACACAGCAGCCATGTACTGTGATCATGGAGCTTTACTTCATGCCTGATGATCCATTTCTTTCTTTTTTAAAAAATGATATATTTATTGAATTTTAACAGTATAAGCCTATATTGCACATATATACAAGATCATCAACAAGACTACATACAGATTCCCATAACTTCACTTTCCTTCCCAACAACACAGAATAAACATCAATTACTCATACAGTAAACAGGCAAAAAAGACTTTTAACTTTTATAATATCAAATCTGCCTTGGGTAGCCACTTCAGTTCTTTACGGTACAATATTTAATGCTATAAGAAGCTACATAAAACATTCATTCTAGCTTATTTTATTTCTCACTATTTTCTCCTAATTCATTTCTACTTTTAACCCATCCTCCAGTAGTCTGTTGGTTCCTTGTTTTCAATATAGGAAGTTAATATTCTTTTTTATTTCATTTTCTTTTATTACCCTCTTTACCCTTCACTCATTCTTTACTATCTTTAGATTAATTTAACCTTCTATTGGCACTTTTATATCTAATTTCCCTTTCAAGTTTGCACTACAGATTTCCCATTAAGCTGCTTTGATATCCTTCAACTATAAGCTGCCAAAGCTTCATTTATTTTTCTTCTACCTCTAGTTAACTCCATCATAACCACACTAAGTTGTTTTCCCAGATGAAGCACGACCCTTTTACCACACTCACAGCCTTTCTAACCCCACCAAACCTCAGACACATTTCCCCCCCATTAATTTACCAATTAATATTTAATAGCTTAAAATCTTTTAGATATTTCATCTTCTCTACCAATTTATCAACCTTCATATTAAATATTAACATTACAAATTCCTTTTATTATTCACCATTCATTATCAAAAAGCCCAAAATCATATAAATTCCTTATCACAATTATTTAGTAATTAATATTCAATCCTAATTCATTACCCCAATTATTTAATATTCACTTACACATATTTAATTTATTTTACCCATTTCAACCACACCCTAGTGTCCTAATCTCCACTAATTTTTAACAAAAATATATATGTCTGTATATAAATAATTCCATATCACTAACATAGCTACCACTAAATAAATAAATTTTATGGTCGATATTCCATCTGGTCCTGCTTCTGAAGAAAGCTGGTCTTTCTATTTTTTGTATAATTTATTTTTCTTTCTTCAGTCTCAGCATTTCTACATGTCTTCGTTCTTTGCATGTTCCTTGGTTTCCATGCCTTCCTTCTCTACTTTTCAGCCATTCTATTTCCCATAGCTTGTTGTCTCTTTAACATTTCCAGACCCCTCTTTTCCTTCTTTTAATCCTTCCATCTCTCTTACTTCCAGCTTTCAATCGTTTTTCATTTCCTTTTGGCAGTCTTTTTAGCAGTCTTAATTTAGCACCAGGCAGTTTTTTTTTCTGATCTCTTTTGTGTTATTTCAGTTGTTGAATGTTTAATTTCTACAAACTCCATCACTTGTGTATTTTTCAGTTTGTCTTCTATAGTAAGATCACTATTCTCCTTTTGCACATCCTCAAGAGTCTCTTTAACAAGATATTGCTCCTGCACTTCCTTTTTTTCTATTTCCGTCTCAATGTTTTGCGTTTTTCCCAATATTTCCCTACCACGCTTCTTCACGTCCTTTTTGAACTGCCTCTTTTAAGACTCTGAGAAACTGTTCAATAGTCATCTCACTCACTTCCATATTTTCATCCAACTCCAACTCCTCCCTTTATGTGCTCCATTTCAAGCAAACTCTCCAGGTTAACTTATTTCGGATATTCAACTTCCAGTCACAATATTAACTCTTATTCCACCTTCTATATACCAATTATTGTTCCCCCTTTGTAACAGAACCAACACAGTACTGGGAACAATATTCCTTCCCCCACAGAAAAAAACACAACAATTTGCAGTTAAGTCCCGTTCGCCTCCCAGCCGATCTCCTTCTCCAAGTTGGACACCTATTCAGGGTTTTTTTTCCATCTTCCTTCTCTTCCTGCCACTTCAATAGTACCTTTGACTCCTCTTCTATGTTGTTGCACTTATCATTTGTAACTCCGGGTGTTTAAAAAAAAGCGGCTGGCTGCGGCTGGGAAGAACATGGCGACCATGTTCTTTTCCAATCAATCATCCCTGCTTCAGGGCAGTCCTGGGCATCCCCCCGCATTTGCCGATTGCGGAGGGGGCCAGAAAAACGCCCCCTGCTCCAGCCCTCCCCCCAGGAGGGCCGGTCGAGCTCTCCTGAGTGTCGGGAGACCCGAACAGAAACAAAATAGGATCGAGCGGCTCAAAGCTAACCGAGCATCCGCCCGTCGACATGCCATACCGGAAGCTTCCTCCCGAATCCTCCTGATGATCCATTTCTGATGGTGAGATTTAGGACACATTATAACATATAGCATGTCAGACCTTATTCAGATGCAACTAAAGGATGTAGTACAGTGCATTCCTTAATGGGAAAAAATCCATAACAACGTTTTGTCCTTGAAGCTATGCCATGATTTTTTAAAAAAAGACTACCTTGACCTTTCATATTTTTAAAGGAAGCAACATAAGATGGGATCCACTTTACATAATTGGTTTGATGCCAGGAATAGTCTTGTTTGTTGTTTGTTTTCCATATTTTTCTTTCTTACAGTAATGTGGATCATATTGTCAGTGGGGAAAAAGTCACATTCGCACATGCAAAAAAGACTTTTGGCTCTGAGGAAGATCAAAGGAGGAATTTAGGATCCAAATGGTATAGACATGTTTGACAGGCTAATCAAACAGAATTATGTGGAGAGAGTCATTTAAGAAATGACAATTGTGAACTGACAGTTGAAGAAGAGACAGTTAAGCATTGACTGTAGACTGAGGAGGAGGCAAAGGAGTGAGAGGATCAGAGAGGATCCCCATTCAAGTTGAAAAGGAAAATTGCTTCTAGTGAAGAGAAGTAATTTCCTACCCAGTGAAAAGAAAGACAGCTCTTAAAAGAGGAGTGATGCCTGGTCTGTGTATATAGAAGGATTTTGGGAACTCGGTTGTAGACTTTAAGCGATAGTGAAACTCAGAAACCTATGCTTGAGTGTTTAAGCAGAAACTGAAAAGAAAGCCTCTCTCCTCAATGTTTTATAAGACCTGTTTGAAAAGGAGGAGGAGGAGAAGAAGTAAAAGAAGAGTTGATTTTTATACCCTGCTCTTCACTACCTGTCATGATCTGTGTAGGCCTCGGAGAAAGGCCTAGAGGCCTGTGTGGGAGAGCAGAGAACCTACAACCCCCACAATGCTTAACAACAGTTATAGCCAATTAGTGTTCAGGGATTGTGTGAGGAGAATGGAACTTAAGCTGTGTGGGCTGTGAAACTGTGTTCTTTTGCTCTTCTGCAGTCTTGTCTCACAGAGGGGACAGTCTGGTGTGAGGACAAAGATCCTTCACTTGGGACAGAGTGAGTACAGGCAGGAGGTCTGGTATAAGAGTGCTGTGGGCCTTGTAATAGTAACTAGCTAAGTGAAAAAGGTAGTCACGTTAGGTTTGTGTTTATTTTGCCTTTAAACACTGTTATATATTTTAAAGCACCTTGTCTGGTTTTCCTTGCCCCATTACTGTGTTAATAAACCATTTGTTTAAGTGTTCTCTGCCTGGTCATCACGCCTATAGTTTCTCGGCTTAAAAGGGGGCATTTTGGATGGGCTTGGGAGGGTACTCTGGGCCTTCTCAAGGGACCCGAAGTCCAGAGTGGTGGCAGCTGAAGGTGGCAACCCGCTGGGGTCATGACACTACCCAAAGGAGTCTCAGAGTGGCTTACAATCACCTTCCCTTCCTCTCCCCACAACAGACACCCTGTGAAGTAGGTGGGACTGAGAGAGTTCTGATAGAACTGTGACTGGCCCAAAGTCACCCAGCTGGCTTCATGTGGAGGAGTGGGAAATCAAACCCAGTTCTCCAGATGAGAGTCCACCACTCTTAATCTGGAGTTAGTGTGATTTCAAAATTATCTCAGTTTTATTATCAGTTCACCTCATACATCCTACCCCTGATTCCACCTGACCTTTTCTCCTCTAAATTAAATAAAACCTTTTGTTTATTTTAAACTTTCAAAATCTTCTTCTGTGCCATTTCAGAAACTGAATATAAGAAGGTGATTTTGTCTCTTCCTTCAGTTCCCCGGGCTGGGCAGCATCAAAAGATATATATATAGCCATAAACAAATAAATAAGAAGAAAATAGATATATGGGCTGCTCAGCAAGAAAAACCTGAATGTGAAGGAGGGTAGAGGGTGAGATTGTCTTAACATGTGTTATGTGTATGCACACCTGAAAATGGCCCATTTGGACCCCTTTCGGGGCGGCAATCCATTATATCCTATGGGCCTTTGAAGTCAATGGTGAAAACATAGGGTATATTCTGGGGTCTGGAGGGGAGAGGGTTTGAGGGAGAGGCTCCAAACTCGCAGGGTAGCTGCTGGAGCCTCTCCCCAAGATTCCAAGCAAGTTTGAAGAACATTGGACAAGGGGGTCCAATTCTATGGACCCCCAAACAGGTTGCCCCTATCCCCTCCATTGTTTTGTATGGTGGGGGAAAAGTAACTTTTCTTTGTTTTCTTTGGTTAGAAGAAACCAAACAGACACCAACAGTAACAATGAACACGTTTATTTCAGTAGCCAAATAACTTTATAAACTGATTCCACATCTAACTAGATATTATACAGATTTATAAGTCTGATAACAGTCACTTCTTTACATTAGAAGAATTTGTTTTATTTGAAAAAGTTGTAAATTTTTGACCAAATAAGTGCATGGAGGACTCAAATTTTTAAAAAATCCTTGTGCTAAAATATTTGAAGAGAAACTAGTGTGGAAGACATGTTCAAACTCCTGATGTGGTATAATCTGTGTATCCACTTGTGAGTACTTGCTGTAACATCCTAAGATGCTTTCTATAGTAAACAAAATCACTGTACCAACATATGAGACCAGGTAGGCAAAGAAAAGGAAGTGTGGAGACTCAGGACCTACACAATACTGGGAGGAAATACAGGTGGGAAGTGATGAAAAAAGAATACAGAGGAGTTAAAAATGCTGGAACCCTCTGGGTCCTCCTCCTCCTCGTGGTAGACCCTGTATGCCCCCTCTGGCAGCACTTCTGGAATGGCATGTCCACGGTCCTCACACACATTATGCAGGATGGCACAGGCAGTTATCACGTCATTGACATTCCGAAGCTCCGGTGGGAGCCTGAGTAGCAGACACTGCCACCGTGCCTTCAAACGGCCAAAGGCACGCTCCATAACATTGCGGACCTGGTCATGCACCTTATTGAAGTGTGCCTGCCGTGGGTTCAGGTGACCTTTGTAGGGTGGGATGAACCAGTGCCGAAGGGGGTACGCAGCATCAGCGAGTATGAGTGGTGGCACCTGGACACCCTCGATCATGCGGGTTGGGTTCCTGGGAACGAACTGTCCTGCATCCATGGCATCCATGATGTTGCAGCGCAGTAGAACATAGGCATCATGGTTCCTACCGCTTAGACCCATGACGATATCCACAAAACGGCCCTCATGATCCACAGTGCCCTGCAGGAGTATCAAGGTGTAGTGTTTTCAGTTCTGGTAGTCTTCCGCCCGCTGGACAGGGATTTTTACACGGATGTGGCATACATCCATCGCAGCGACACACATTGGGAAGCCCCTGGCAGCTAAGGCCCTCATCACCTGTGATTCACAAATGGACGGTTAGTGCTCCATCAGCTGCTCACAAGCCACTGTAAGCCACAGATGGGTGTGACTGTCTGTGGGCCATTCGGCTCCCATCCCGGTAGCCTCCCACACCACCAATGCTCCCTCTAAGCTGTGGAGTCGTGTGAGTGAAAATTCTACTTTATGAGTCACTGGCATTAAAGTTGTGAGTGAGAGATTTGGCTACTGCATAAATTAGTTTGCTCTGGAGCCATCCTTCCTGAGCTAAGACAAAAATGTGTGTGCCAGAGGCTAAAAACCTGTGAGCTAGCTCACATTACCTCAGCTTAGAGGGAACACTGCACATCACCCACCCCTCTGCATGCACTCCCCTCATGCTTAATGGGCCACGTTCCAGACCATGCTGTCCTGCCCTCACCCTGTCCGGGTTCCGGAGGTAGACGACTCTCCAGAGGAGCTGTTCTTTGATAGTGCGTGTTATGTCCACGACGATGCCAGACACGATGGACCGTCCTAGACCAAACTGCTGGCCTACGGTTTTGTAGGACATGTTGTTGGCCATCCACCAGACAGCAACACGCTGCTCCACAGACACAGGGGCACGCATGTCTGTCTGCTCTCGGTGGAGTCTATCCCTGAGGGCATCCACCAGCCAGGTGAAGGTTGACCTGTGAAAACAGTGCAATATAACTTCCACACTCTCTGCCTCTGGTGGTATTGTGGGCCATTTCTCCAGTCCTCCTGACCCTGGATGGATGGCACCTGTGGTACCCGGCCCCGCTGGCCACTGAGCTTCACAGTGCCAGTATCTGACTGTTCTCACTGGGGCCAGGGCAGGGTGGAATGTCACTACCTGGACCAGGGCCTGGTCATGTGGGGGTGCACATGTGATGCCACCTCAGCACTGTGCCTGGGAACAGGGTTGGGGGTTCTGACATGGGTGAGCTGTCCATACCCCTCAGTGGCCATTAGATTGCCTCATGCCCATGCCTCGTATTCCCCCTGCTGTCTTCGATAAGAACATAAGAGACACCAATGTTGGTTCAGGCCAAAGGCATTGTGTCCCACTCAGCAATCCACAGCATCGTGCCCCACTCCCTGGGACCTACCCGTACCAAGTGGTCCATAGGCCACTGGCTGGGGGTGTCAGTCCCTGGATATCCTGAAGTGCTTGAGACACTGCTCATTGCCCCAGATGTGTGTGACAAACTTGGTCCACCAGTCCTTGGATCTTGGGTACACCCGCCAGCTGTTAGCCAAATTGCCTTAGGTTATTAATTAGTCTAGGTGAAGTTATGATTATTAATTGGCAATAGGCAAATTCGGGTTCTCACCAGTGTATACAGAAGTCCCACCCTTGCTGTAAGTATCTGAACAGACACAGAGACTGGATGTAGTGAAATATAATGTCTCTTTACTGGAAGATATATATATATATCATTCAAACAATACACAAACACACACACTTATATACATATGCTAGGAAATAAAGATATATTCTTAACACAGTTGCTTTAGCAGGATATTCGTTGGTTGGGCAATATTTACCTGTCTTCATTAGTTGAGCCGTTCAAATGGAAGAATAGAGGGGTTTAGAAACAGAAAATGGTGAACACGGGCTCTGAACCAGCAGAACCACGTGGACTCTAGCTGCAGACTAGAGGTTAAAGATGCAGGTAGGGTATGTGGATAGCAAGCTGGGCATAAGAGGGTTAAAGCTTCAATAGGGATCATGGAGAGAGAGACCATGTGGTCGGGCAGTATCTTTTATAACATGGTGTGGGGAGGCTGGCTAGCCTGGCCACATCCCCCTGTGACACTTCCTGTTAGTCCGTCCCATAAAACATACTATTGGCTGGCTGGAAGAGGGGAGGGGGGCTAAGGAGTGGTCAATATTGAGAGCTAGAAACTTGATCTAGGGACTGGCACCTGGATGAAGGGTGAATGAATCATCAGGCTAGGGCTATTGTCTCTTAATTGGATTTGTAGGTAGCTGAGCTATTGTCTCTTGATTAGATTTGTAGGTAGCTGGAAGAGGAGGGGGGAAGAGAGGTTGCCTACATGTGCTGGAAGAAACTCCTAATGGTGTCTGGAGTTCTCTGTCCTCATGATTTTCCATGGCATGGCATCTGAGGTTTTGTGCAGGCTTATGGAACTGCTTCATCTCACAGCAGGCAAGATGGCTGGTGACTCTGGACTATCACTGTGGCAGCAACACTAAAGGAAGGTGCCCCTCTTTCAGGTGTGCAGTCTCAACAGGTATTCCCAGATCTCCATATTATACAGTCCCTTTGCACAGTTCATGTTCCATAAAAACACATTGATAGGCTTGCATGGCAACACAGCGGCGCCCTGGCAGCTGCTCTGCCAGGCTAACGGGCTGCAGGGTGTCTGCTGTCCTACGGGACTGGCGCCGCCTTGCCCACGCTCACTGTCTGGCTGCATATCTTGCAGCCGCAGCGCACCTTCATTTCCTCCTGGCAGCTGTCACCTCCTCCCACTGCTGCAATGCTTCCTGGCTTCGACGCCTGTGTGCTGCCACTTCCGCACATGCTGTTAGGACGGTTGTTACCCGGAAGTCGTCCTCGGCCTCCATTAGCAACTGTACAGTGAGTTCCCGAGGCCCTGTCCCGTCACTCTCCATCTTCACGGAGCCCTACATGCGGATGTCACGTCTGTGTCCGGATCAGGTGTCCGCGGGTAGATTCTCCTTCGTACGCATGCTCGCAGTTCCATAGTTTCACTTTCCTCGTCATGCACATACTGATCTTCCGGTTAGGGAAAAAAACACCCTGACCATCTGGTGCCGAGCGCCGCACGTCTGATCGCACCATGCTGGTTCTTCCTGGCCTTTGATGCGCTTCAACATCGCTGTGTGATCGCCGGCTATCGGAGTCTGCGTAGCATCTTGGGGACCCGTCTAATTGCGCTACTGCGGTTCTTTTTGCTCCGACTCTGATTTGCCACCCTTCAGCAGCAGATCATCTGACTCGTGTGACCGGGGCCTTAGATTATCTTTCACAGAAATGGCAATCCATCCACTAATGTCATTTGCCTGAATGTTTACATTAAAATCTTTTTTCTTAATCATCAAAGGTATTCTAGAACATGGCCATCCAAAAGCCCTAATTGGAATGAAGGAAACATTAGATATGAGTACAAACATTAGAAACTTACTCTTTTATTCTTACCTACCTTTCAGATAATTGAAACATGATAAAGCTGTCAAGGAAAGGAAGGGGAGATGACCACTGATCAAGTTAGAACAACTCTTGAAATCAGTTGCTTGTATTATAGAATACAGCCTTCCAATGTGATATGGTTTTCAGTACAGTAGTACAGGTGTATAATAACTTGAGTAAGTGAAAGGCAACAGCAAAGCAGAGTTTCTGTGGCATGAATAATTCACCTTCAGGTGCCTTTGTTTAGGTGTCCCTGCCACCTGAGGCTCCATGGGGAGCAACCCAAGGAACGACCTTCTCAGTTGTGACAACAAAATTATGGAAATCCCTCTAAGATTAGTCTGTCCCCTATATCTTTGTCTTCCACCAGTAGGTGAAGACTTTTTTGTTTTATTTGGCATTCTCTCATAATCCTTCTTCCCATTTATGCCTTTTGCTACCTATTAATCATCTATCTATAATCTCTCTATCTCTGTCTATCTATCTAATCAGTCTCTTGTTCTAATGTTTTGATTGTTTACCACCTTTGACATCTTAAATTGGGTGGAAAGGTGGCACAAAATGTTTTGAATAAATAAACAAATCAAAGTCCAAATGCCCTAAATGAGCATATTTTTTTTGAGAAACTAACTAAATCCTGAGCTGTTCGTTGTAATCACTTTGAAAAGAAAATAGTTTCAGACCCTGCTCTGAAGAAATGTTCAAACCTTGAGGGTACAACAGAGCAGCAGCTTTGGCTAAATGGAGGATTGTGGGAGAATGCATATTTTAAAGGAATAGCTTAACTTTAATAAAACTGTTCTTTCTGAAGTTTCAGAAACTGATGTGATGAACTGATCAGCTCACATTAGGTTCAAGTATAAGCCACACAATGACTGCAACTTACACCATTTCAGATCTGAAGTAACTCCACCAGCATAGTTCCCCACCTTTTAGAGTAATTGACAAACATTCACTTGGATTAGATGATCACAGGTGCATGGAAAGCACTGGGAGAACAACCAGGCATGTAAGACCTACTTGTACTCTACACATTTAAGGTGGAATAAAAAGTCACATATATTCTCTCTAAAAGTCTACATTCCTAATAAAAACAAAAGACATGCTAATTCATATGACTGCACGTCTTTGGTGAATAGAAAATCCATGAGAAAGAAGATGCTTTGCACACATTGACTTTAAAATGGAGTTTGTACATAAGTTTCATTAATTGTCTTTCTGGTTTTCTGGCTTTTCAAATTAATTATCTTGATCTGTCAGCTTCTTTAACATTTCAGTTGAAAATCAGACATATGAATGACAGAGTCCTGTTAGATCAAACCAAAGTCAATCCAGCATCCTGTACCCAAGAATTATTTCCAACATACCTCCATTTCATGACCCGTCCCATCTTGGTACTGGAATCAGCTTATCTTCTCTCTGTTTAGGAACTGGACTAGTAAACATTTGCCAGATTGCTTGATGATCAGAACCCTTCCTCAAAGGAAGAACCATTTTTTCCTATTAGGAATGTGTGTTTGAATCTTTTGATTTTATGGTGGGGTATGGTGGAGAGCAGACTGGTAAAGCCTCCCTGCTTATCTCTGGTATACATCATAGAATCTCTAAAGCAGAAAAGAATAGAGAAAGCCAGCCTATGCAATCTGTCCACAGCTTCTAGTAATCAGAGGTGGATTGCCTCTACCAATATTCAGCTACTGGGCGTGGACATCAAAATATCTTGAGGTTGCAAGACATTCATAGCTTTGTATGGTTCCAAAATAGCTGTTTATTATACCTACGTCAAAGTTCACAAGGATCAAAAAGGTTTGTCTGGTAATAAGGTTCTTTGAGGCTCTCTAGCATTAGTTTCACTGCTCTTGACACAAAATGCTATTCATTTTATGGTGAAATGTTACATGACTGAATGTATAGAAGTTTGACATGAAATGTGAGTACTGCAAAAATGTGTATATTCAAGTCAAGTCAAGTCTATAAGTGTATAGAGCTATTGCAATATGAAGGAAGAGTTCTTACACTGAAACCCTTGTCAATCACTGGATAATTGCCTAATTCTAGTATTGTGACAGGGTGTCTGTTGTGGGGAGGGGAAGGAGGTGGTAAGCCACTCTGTCAGCCAGAGAAACCAACTCCAAGATGGCGGCACGGAGACACGCACCTGCTGGAGACGTTTGCAAGTTGACTTTTTTATATCTACTTCCCTACTTAATATCAACATTTTCTACTATTCTTCTGTCTTTGCTTAACCTCAGAAGTGTCGCCTCCCCCACTATTCTTGAAGAAAGCTACAGACAACACAGTCCTTGTAATCTTATCTGAAACATCTCTGTGGGAGGAAACACCCGGCCAAGTATTGCAGAGACTGGGTGCAAACAAGCTACAAATTACAAGCAACTGACTTAAACAACCAGGTTTTTCTTTTTAAAAAAAATAAGTCTTGTGCATGATATGTAACATGTTATGTTAACAGGAAATATCTCTCAAAGCTAAGTTTCTGTTTGGATAATTTAGTTGTGAAAGCATATAAAAGTTAAAGGGATTCAGAGGATACAACATCACTTCCTGTATCACTTCCTGTATCTAAGCAAAAACTAATTCAGGATTATTTTTCTGTGAAAGAGACTACTATAATTAATGTACCCACTGCTAACCGGTTTACACCTCTGGCTAACAACTCTGTCTTAGAGGAAAATCAAAACGAGGAAGTATTGGCAGATGACATCACCCCACAAGTAAAGGAGAACAACAATGAGGGTAGTGAAACTACTGTGGAAGAGATTTTAATATTGACTGCCATGACAGTGGAGCTTATATTTGCATCCTTGCACCAATTGAACTCTAATACTGAACAACTCACAAGGACAGTGGGAAGTATATGCAGATCTTCTGGCCCAACTATTGAAAAGCCTAATGAAGATCAATCTGGCAGTAGTATAATGACAGCAAGATTTAGTCAGATTTAGAGCTGAAACAACCTAGCCCAAAGGAGGAGACTTTCAAAATGGTTTTACAGCCAAGAAAAGTGTGCTTAACAATCTGTCCTTATAGAGGCCACTTTATTGCCTGGAATTCCAGAAGGCAGGCTGTTAAACACTTGAGAACTTTGTTTCCAAAAAGCAGAATTTTATCAGGTTTTACCATGGTGGAAACCTTACACTACTCAACCCAGACGCAGAGAATTTTACTCACCTTTGACAATTTACAAGCACCAGCATTTCTCCTTCAACAATTTTTTTTTCCTGAATGACAGAGGGATTTTTTTGACCAGGGTTTTTGCCAATTGCATCATAACCCCACTGTTTACAAATCCTCATCAAGCAAAAACATCAGGAAAAAGAAGGAGGAGAAGGAGGGGGAGCTTTAAAAAAACTCCAGTAATGAAGACATACACACAGGAACAACACCAGATTGCAGATGATCATCTGGCTTCAGTCTATGAACCTCCATCTGGCCATGAATGTGCCTATCTAGAAAATTCAATTGAAGAAGAACTCCTCAACTCTTTTCCAAACTTCTCTACACCAGAACAAATGGCAATAATAAAAAGATTAGATTGGGTCAGGACAAAACTTGTAGAGTTCAAGAAGATCCCATTGACTCAAACTTCATCTCTCCAGTCAAAAGGAGATACTTTAGTGTCAAGCTTACCCCCCAAAACTACTGTAGATGCTTCTGATAATACAGATGAATTCCATACTATTCATTTAATGAAATGTGAACAGAGTGCCAAGGAGTCTATTCTTCCTTATACCCCTACATCTGCACCAACCTTAATAGACATCAAACTTGATTGCATCCCCTTGGCCCATCATACTTCACCTAACAGTCTCATGGACGCGAAATTTGTTACAGTGCAAAATCTTGGGGGTGGGTCTGGCCCCTGTAGTAAAGCAGAAATTCAGCATCCCTCAAATAACCTTATGTCTTTTGTTGTAGAACCTTCCAACCGACTTCTAGTAGTCCATGAGTCTGGTCTGCCTGACCCTCCAACAGAGTGTCCAGCTTCAAGTATCCTTCCCACAGTTCCCTTCACATCACTTAATAATGGCAGTATCTTCCTAGATACCAACAAGATTTTGGACCACGTTGAGAATGCTGATAGACAACTAAAGACACTCTCATGGAACATTATGGGTTGGGGCAACAAATTCCATGATTCAGCCTTTTCCAAATATTTACAGGAGTTTGATATTCTATGTCTCTAGGAAACTTGGATATCGGAACATGATTCTCTAACACTCCAAGGATACCGACCATTTTTTGTCCCCGTGACTAAACTTTGCAGTAAAGGGCGTGCCAGTGGGGTCCTGGCCATTTTGATTTCTGTTGATCTCCCAGTTGAAATACAGGTTTTGGAAAGTGAATTCCAGGACCTGATTCAAGTGCTGAGGATATGTGGGATCTATGACAGATCTCTTCTCTGTGTAAATGTCTACTTCCCTCCTAAAATTTCTAATCTGTGATGTCCGGATAGCGTCTGGCTCTCCACCGCTCTGGAAGCCTTGAACATTCAGTATCCCAATTCCCATGTCCTTCTGTGTGGCAATTTTAATGCCAGAATTGATGCTGGCTTGAACGGAGCCCTGGACTGTCCCAGAAACAGGGTTATTTTAGAAGCAAGTTCCTTGGACAGATGGTCTAAGGATCATGCTGGAGTCAAATTGTCAGAACGGTTCTCAACCCACCAGCTCCATTGCCTACATGGCACCAGGTTTGACTCCTCCCAAGGAACATACACCTATTTATCTCCTCTGGGTGCTAGCTCAATAGACCACATTTTAATCTCATCCTCCCTCCTGCCCTATACGCTCTGCTTTGCAGTTGTAGACAGATCATAGAGCGATCATAGTCCAATTAGTCTAATTCTAAATTTCTTAATCTCCCCCCCCCTCTGGCCCATCTCCAAACATAGTTGATGGTGTACTTGTTGGAGAGAGGAGAATAAGGTGGTCTGGCCAACTATACTTTGATATAGCCAAAATAATGAAGAGAGGAGACATTTGGTGTCTGAGGCAACAAATAATGATGGAAGACTCCAATGTGATTAAACATTTTGAAGATATAACAAATCTTCTTAGGCCCTATTTGGTCCAGAGTAAACCTCAATCCCCCTCAAATATTACCCCAAGGGGATGGTTTGACCAGGAATGTAGACAATTCAGGAATAAGTTGACAAGACAGTTGCAGCAGGCATGCTATACTAACGGGGGGGATACCCTCTGCCCAGATAATGGCATTGAGATCAATCTATAAAAACTTGCTGAAGGAAAAGAAGCGTGCATTTGTTAGATCCCAATGGGAAGCACTCAACCTTGCAGTTTGTAAAAAAAAAACAAGGCTAGGTTCTGGCACTTGGTGTCTCTAGGCATGGGGAATATTTTCCCCCTTTTAGATGCCCAAATTAGCACCAAGGACTGGTTCTCACATTTTAACCAGGTCTTCGGCAATACCATCAATGAACTTAGCAACGTCAGCCAAATAACCCTGCAGCTTAGTTCTCCAGATATACCTCAGTGACCCCCAGTCACAATTGCTGAGATTAAAAGTCTTATTGATTCACTTCCAAATGGGAAGGCACCTGGAGAGGACATGATTCCTTCGGTCCCAATACTAGCAAAGGTGTTCACTCAGATTAACTTTTCTGGTTCATTCCCTACTGGGTGGAAACAAAGCATTGTTGTACCAATATTTTAAAAACGTAGTAAATCAGACCCTCATAATTATCGCCCTATCAGCTTGCTGGATATAGCTGCAAAAATTAGAGGACTGGGAAGCTGACAATCAGGTTATTTTTCCAGAACAAGCTGGCTTTTGGAAGGGCCAAAGTACCATCAATCTTTGTCAGACACTGTATCGTTTGGCCATTAACAGCATAAAGGGTCCTACAAAGCATCTTTATGCAGCCTTTGTGGACCTTGCAGCCGCTTTTGATTCAAGAGACAGAGACAGGCTCTGGGCTAAGTTGGCAAACACCAATATCGACAAACGTCTCCTCTTTCTGATCAAGGAACTATATACTAATACTTCATCTAAAATAAGAGTGGGTACTATAGGATCCCTGACTGACAGCATTCCTGTAGCTAGAGGCGTGAAGCAGGGCTGTGTCCTTGCTCCTCTCCTATTCAATCTTTACATTAATGACATCATTGTGAGGCTTTCAGGCACTGATCTTTTTCCTCCCCATCCTGGGCCAAGAAACATTTCAGTTCTTCTTTATGGTGATGACATGGCCCTGCTGTCCGTAAATCATACTGGCTTGAGAAGGTTGCTGTCTAGGCTTAGCGCCTTCTGTAAGGAGGAGCACCTACAAAATAACATTTTTAGTTTTATTTACTTTTATTTTGCCCCTCTCTGTAATGCATTTTGCTGTATTCTGCTCAAAGGACTCCATAGGTGAAAAAAGCAAATCACACTGTACCTCCCCAAATTTCTCAGAAGAGTGAAGGAGCTTCATGCCAGAGGGGTGGCTATGTTACTCTGTTGTAATAAAATTATATAGGTATCCAGCAGCATGAGCTTTCATGAGTGACAGCTTACTTCCTTAGATGATTAGGCCTGATTAAACACTCAATAAAATGGGTATAACACATATAAACAATGTGTTATGATCAATGTTCCCTCTAAGCTGTGGAGTCTTGTGAGCAAAATTCTACTTTGTGAACTACTGGTGTTAAAGTTGTGTGTGATTTAGCTACTGCATTTAAATCAGTTTGCTCTGGAGCCCTCCTTCCTGAGCTGAGAAAAAAATCTGTGAGCTGGAGGCTAAAAAAAACTGTGAGCTAGCTCACACTAATTCTGCTTAGAGGGAACACTGATTATGATAGTAAACTGGCTGTGATCACATGCGCCAGTAGATCCAACATAGGCGCAAATGCCCAACGGATCTAAAGGGTATGGTCAGATAGTAACATCTGGGAAGCATCCTGCAGTTGTCCGCAACCCATGCTGCTTCACCGCAGAAGCAGAGTTAAAAGACACCGGAGAAAATCCGGTAGTAAATGGGTTGCGACTTTCCCCTGTCTGATTGCGCAAGCATGCACACATGCCGTTGGGATGGTCTGATCAGGTCATCCCAGCTCGGTGCTGGGGTTTTTTTCACCTCTTCAAAGTGTGTACATTATCGTATAACCATAGGGAGCCCTCAGTACAGAGGTGCGATTCCTCGTTTATGTGCATGGGAAACAAACAGCAAAAACCATAGGGGGCCCTCAGTAGAGAGGTGCGATTCCTCATTTATGCGCATGGGAAACAAACAGCAAAAAAAATTACTCACCCACAGTTGCGTCTGATCACACTGTGATGGGCTGTGCCTGCAACTATGAAGGGAGGTGTGATCTCGCAACTGTGGGTCAAATTCCTCCGGAGGGAATAGCCTTACTTCAACTGGTGTGTGTGACCGCAACCTGTAACATTTAATGAAAACCAGGCTCTTAGTCTTCTCTCTAAACTCCCCTATCCTATAAATTTGCATAGGCGTGGTGATGCAGAAAGTGTCTTCTACCCTTACAGCAATAACTGACATGCTACACCTGGTAAGGTAAATGGATCTACTGCAGAATATACTTCTTGAAAGTGCAAATCTTCATTATACCTGTTGTACCTGAATACCCCCCCTCCACACACACACATACATGAACAATAGAGTCTAGCTATAGTTTTCTTTATCTTTGTCCCATATCCCTTTTGATAAACTTTAAGCTTTATTTTCTGCATCTGAAAGTTTTTGGCTCCATTTTGTATTACAGGCAAAAATCACTGACCCCTTCCTTCTGACAGAAATATGTTAAATTGAAGATGAAAATAAAATTACTTAAAATCATTTTGTCATTATAGCTCAATAGTAGATCCCTGACAATGCACCGAAGTTGTTTTGACCTCTGTCTTTCCTTTCAAATTATGAACACTTTTCAGATTCATCTTACTTTGTTTATTCATGAACCATTACAAGTGGTCAAGATCCAGAACTGAATGGCTTGTTTACTGTTTTGACTGGATGTTGTTTTCACCTCTACTCTGCCAGGCACCGGGAACTTGGGAGGGGGAGGGAGTGCACTTCCATGTGATGCCAGACATCACTTTGTTTGTGTAACCAGAAGTGATGTTACATGTTGTGATACTCTAGCGATTCCTCCAAACTATATAGCAAAACCACAGAGTTGGGAGGGATTCCTAATTTTTTGTACCACAATTTCTCCTACTGCTGTAGCAGACAGCAGTATACAGTGGAGGTGGGATTGCTGGTCCCCCCAAATATTATGTAATACACCTCTGTTCTGGGAAACTGGGTCTTCTGGCTTCTGTTTGCAACAATTCCTACTCACTAAGCTTTCTGCTGTTGTAGCTTTATGAGTGCGCACATGTGTACATGCTTACAGTGTAACACTTCACGTATGTGGTAAAGTGATCCCTGGGTCATGAAGACTATGCTATTCATTAATTGCTTCATTCATGAACACATGAAGCTACCTTACACTGAATCAGACCATTAGTCCACCAAGTCACTAAGTCACTCACACTGCCTACTCGGACTAGCAGCACCTCTCCTACCACCTGATCCTTTTAACTAGAACTGTCAGGACCTTCTGCATACAAAGCAGCTGCTCTGGCACTGAGTAATGGCCCCACTCCATTAATCTTTTTGAAGTGTCACAACACCTTTGCTATAGTGTAAGTCTTTCATATCTTCAGAATAATACAATCCACTGCGCTCCCACTAAATCCAGGATATTTAATTCATGCCTGCAATACCACAGCTTAGAGAATGTGCCAGTAGAGAGGGCACAGAATCCTACACAAAGCAGTTCATTGCCATTTTTTGACGTCTATCTTTTCTCCTACACCAAACGATAAATGGACACAAATCTGACATCAAGAATTACAAAACTGAGAAACCTATAGGAGAACATTTCAACCTCCTAGGGCACTCAGTGGTGGACTTTAAAGTAAGAACATAATAACATAAGAGAAGCCAGTGTTGGATCAGACCAATAACCCATCCAGTCCAACACTCTGTTACACAGTGGCCAAAAATACCAGGTGCCATCAGCAGTTTTACTGCAAAGGAATTTCACAAACAGGCTGGAATGGGAGATAGCTGAATTGTGAATTATTACAATACTCAGGACAATGGAACCCCCAGGGTGTCTGTTGTAGGGAGGGGAAGGGAAGGGGATTGTAAACCGCTCTGAGACTCCTTCAGGTAGTGAAGGGTGGGGTATAAATCTAATCTAATCTCTTCTTCTTCTTAACAGAGGTATCGGGTTCTTATCTCACTATACATGCTAAGTCACTCAGTTCTCTCTTATACTCAGAATTAAACTTTGTTGGTCTTAAAGGTGACACTGGACACAAACTTAGTTCTCACATCTATTGTTAACTCTTTTATTATCTGTATGCTATTTGCTGCTATTCACTAACCTTACCAACTGTATTATTCCAGTCTTAGCTGTAATTATGCATCTTGACTCTAATTAGCCCTTCTGTAAGGCTTCAGGAAAACTTTTTCAATATATCTGATGAAGTGTGCATGCACACAAAAGCTTATACCCAGAATTAAACTTTGTTGGTCTTAAAGGTACCAGTAGATTCAAACTCTGATTTATTGCTTCAGACCAACTCAGGTACCCCACCTGAATCTGTATTCATTGTTTTTGTCTTCCCAGACCCATTATACATTTTTCCAATAAAAGTTTTCAAAGAAATTTCCATTCAAACTAAAAGCAAAACACCAGTGGTGCATAGTGATTCACAACACTTTAGCACAGCCTTGCACAACTGATGAGCCACCAAACTGAATGCAGTCCACACTGGCCATGAAGCAGGGATGGATAGTCAGGTATCCCAAGGCCACCAGATAGGGACAGTGGAATGTGCAGGCTTTGGCAAATGTAAAGGTTATGCCATCCTCATTAATTGTGTCCTGCTTGACTCCTTTGAAGTCAATTTCCCATGTTGACCTCATGTTAATAATTCTTTATTGTTCTGATTTCTAATTCTTCTAAATGCTTTTCAAATTCACTTCAACCAGAGATAAATTAGTGAACAGCATAACATTCCTATATGTTGCATTTCTATGAACAGAGATGTATTACTGTGGATCAGCAAGGAAAATGTTCTCCATTTTTATGATCACTTGAAATAAATTGGCTAGCATTTTCTTCATATACTTAAATCCATCTGGCTCAATTTACTTTGTCTATAAAACTGTCTTTATTTAAGTTGCTGACTACCTGGAACCTGTCTATGATGACCTGATGTGGAGTGAACTGATGCTTTTGCTAGAAAAACAAAATATAGGCACCGTTCACACTGAGGATTTGCCGCGCTAAAGGCATGAATGTCAGGCGGATTTTCGGTGCGCGATCACACCGCAACATCTGGGAAGCGTAGTGCACCCGTGGCCAACCTGTGGCATCCCACCGAAGACATGCAGTAAAAAAGTACCACGGAAAGTGCATTAGTATTCGGAAAATGCGGGACAGGGGCAGGCGTCTGATCGCAGGAGCGCTAGTATCTTGTGACATCTGGCGGCCGTCCACATCCTGTCGCAAACTGGATGTTTTTCATAAGCACATGTGCACAAACACGTAACTGAAAGCAGTGCTGCTCTGTGGAACTGCACATGCGTACAAACGTGAAACGCTTGCCACGCTGCTTCTTTGCCATGCTCCAGCATCGCCATGTGATCGCCAGCTAACAGCCTAAGCGCGAAGCCTCGGGGGACTGTGTGATCAGGCTACTGTGCTTTATTTTGCTCCGGGGCAAACAGCCACGCCTCCCCCCCCCCCGCATTGTCTGGCCCATGTAACCGGAGCCATAATACATTACTGCTACTTGGAAAGAATTGCTGTATTACCAAGTCAAACGTGCAGAGGAGTTAAAGCATCTTTAGAGGGTGTCAACTTGACATAAGTTATCACAAGTTATTTTCTGATGGAATCTTTATTTCATCTTTTTAGAACTTTTAAAATACATAATTATGTCACTGATAACAAAGAACTTTCCAACAAGACCCAAGGGTGGATCTGAGACTTGATATTACTTTAAAGTTTGCTTTTGTCTTTCAGGTGTACTTGTGATGCAAAATTTGTGTTCACTAAGAATCAATCCTGATGACAAAATGTTAGCTTAAACATCATAACCATCATTATAAGTTGGATCACATTTGGAAATGAAAGGTATTTTAGTTCTACAAAGATCAAGAAACACAAAATCTAAGTGGATTAGTATTATTAATAATTTACTCCACTTACAGACTTGTGATAATGAATATTTCAGCAGAAAAGAAACTGATATGAAGAACACTACACAAAATAGGTTACAGATTCTGTCCTCATTGGAACCAGAAGACACTTTGCTATGGCTGTTTTGGTGTAGTGGTTAAGTGCATGGACTCTAATCTAGGAGAACCAGGTTTGATTCCCCACTCCTCCACTCGCAGCTGTTGGATGACCTTGGGCAAGCAATAGCTCTGTTAGAAGTGTTCTTGAAAAGAGCAGTTTCAGGCTTCCGGTCGAGCTAAGATGGAGGACTGACGCACTTTCACTTTTGTGCGAAGTGGGCGACGGCCGCTTTCGACAGTTTGGGCAGTTATTAGCCCAACGCATCGCTCCCCAGCGAGGGGGGGGGACAAGCAGGCAGCAGCGCCTAAGAGGAGTGT
>NW_015161406.1:1917254-1924634 GCF_001447785.1 Gekko japonicus
GGGGGGGGGAGAATGTCCCAAGTTTGCAGAAAAATCTGAAATCTTTTTTAAAAAGTACTTTGGGGGTTAATTCCACCAAATAATAGTTGCAGCACCTGTAGCTTTAAGAAAGTTATGTGATTGCTTGACAACTATACAGTATTGCCAGTCTTCAAGCCTTGGCTTCTGTCAGTAAAAGGCTCCTACGGCCTTTGAGGGTGGACTCACCAGGGCCAGGCCTAGCTGCAACCACATGGTGACTTGCTCTCATGTGACTTGCATGAATCACTCAGGTTTGGTTATTTGCTGCTGTTCAACAGCAACCTCTCCACAAAAGCCAAGGTGATATAAGGGTTAGAGTTTTGGATTAGGATCTGGGAGACCCAGGTTCAAGTCACCACTCTTCTGTGGACCCTCAGTGGGTGACCTTGGGCCAGTTACACATTTGCAGACTAAATAATTTACAGCATTGTTGTGAGGGTATGATGGACCCCTGTCACTCCCCCACTATCAGGCAGGTTTTCCTGCCGAACGTTTTGTTCCCTGATGCGAATGAGCAGCCCCAAATAGCGTGTTGATATTTGTGTTTTTGATAGTCTGTTTGTCCCACCCTGTAACAGACAATAAAATTTGGCTTTAAGCCCAGCCCAGGAATTTAGTGGGAACAACAAAAGCCCTCTTGTTTTACCCTTTGAAATGACACTTGAGACAAAATAACATTGAAACAGGAATCTTAAGTTTGGCCCCATTCACACGGTGCATTTGCCCTACTGAAGGCACGGGAGTCCCACGGATTTTCCGGGCGCGATCACACCGCAACATCTGGGAAAAACAGTGTTCCTGCAGTGAACCCGTGGCTTCCCGCTGAAGATGCGGCTTAAAAAACTAGTACGTATGAGGTACTAGTTTCCGGAAACCGCGGGCTAAGGGCGGGTGTCTGATCGCATTTCTGGTGGAATTACGTGGCATCCAGTGCCAACCGATGTTCGTCGCAAACAAGGGTGTTTTTTCCCCCCAAGTCTCAGAAGGACATGCAAAAGCACCCAACAGCGCATGCGCACAAAGAGTGATTGCTAGTGTGATTGCGCGGCATGGCTTCTTTGAGTTTGAGAGAGGGCCACGGGAGGCTGCGATGGGGGTGAGCAGCAGAGGCCAGGCTAAGAGTAGGCCGCGTGTCCCAGGGAGGGAGGGAGGGCTGCTGGCGGGGAGGGGATCTGGCGAGTTAATCTCCTCCTCCCCTCCTTGCAAGCGGAACATGGACCCCGTCCGGAGTGGGCTGCGCGAGACCCACCCAGAGGCCGTGGCTCTTTCCTTTCCCTTTCTCATCGGCCTGGCTGCTCTTGGTGCTGGCGCAGGATACGCGGGTGATCGGCATCTCCCCCCTGACCACGGGACCTCAACCAGGACATGTGATCGGGAGGCCGCATGTTGTTTTCCTCCGGGGCAAACAGCCACGCTCCCCCCCCCCACATTTTCCTGCCTGTGTGACCACCAACTTTATTTAACAGGCAGGGGATGAATAGGTGTAGTCAGGGGTTGCAAAAGCTGAGGTAAAACTTCTTGGTATTACAAAGTACACTTATTTTAAGAGGCAAAATAGTGACCTTGAAGATAGTTTGCATATATTCTAGGCTCTTAACAGAAAGATGTTTTACTTAGTATTTTAGTTACAGCAACAATGTTACTTAAGAGAGATTCCTCTGACAATGCAGTTTTCCTGGAGTGGGTCTCTTTTTTGGAGCACTGCAGTTTTCCTGGAGTGGGTCTCTTTTTTTGAGCACTTAACTCACTCCTTTCTTAAAACTACAGTTTATTTCTGTTTCCTGAGTTGCCTAAAACTGTTTTCCCTATACAACAGACCCAGGGTCCTCCTTAGAGCCAACCCCTCCCCCTCCACAGAAGATATAACCCTGTTCCTTTTGGCTTGAAAGGGAGTTTTATCACACTATCCAATCACTCTCACCAAATCACCATCCCAGTTCTGGTGTCTGTGTAAACCATACTTCAGCTTAGGCTGACATTTAGTCTCTGAATTCCATTAATGAATTCTTCTTCAGGATAGGAATAATACAATTAAGGCAAAGGAATCTTTTTCCTTCAGTCTAAGGTAACTCTGTCTGACTTCTTTTGTCACACTCACTGACTCCAAACTCTATCAGAAACTAGCTGACTGCCTTCAGACTGGTTCCAACTAACAGAACCTTTGGAATGGAATGAACCAAACTCTTCAGCACTCAGCTGATCATATAGATTTGCTCAGCTGGCCCTGGCCAATCAGAGACAAGGAGCAGCCCGTCGCTCAAGCTCTCCATTTCAATGTAGTGTTAACCCTTCACCTTCCATATCTCTGATTCTTCTTATTTATTTATTTATTTCATTGTATTTATACCCCGCCCTCCCTGCGAACGGGCTCAGGGGAGCTGCTGCACAAGGAACCTGGTTTTTTAAGTGCAGTCTGTCACAGTGGGTAAAATGGAGGGAAAGGATGGGCATGAAACAGCTGACAAACTAAAGTTTATCATGAATTTTGGCCACTTCATGGTTCGCGAAGCAATGTTCAGAAACTAAAGAACTGCCACAAACCTCCACAAATTTTGGTGCAGTTTGGTTTGAATACAGCAGAAAGTAGGGTTTCTTCATGAAAAAGGAGGCATTTAAACCAAACATCTGAGTGACAGCCGCCACCACTCAGCTGTTTGGAAGCCCCTGCTTTCTGCTCCCACAACTTTTTGGAGGTAGCAGAAAGCAGGGGTTTAAATGGCTCCAAGCTGTTTAAAAAGCCATTGGGAGCAGAAAGCAGTGCCTCAAGGAGCATACATCTGCACATTTCAGTGAGAGAGTGATTTTCCTTGATCTATTCCTTGTTCAGCCAAATACTTCTTCATTCGATGTCCCACATAGTCTCCTCAGTTACCAATGTAGACTGCTAGTGGCTTTCTTTGAAATCTGTTCCTGACCATTGCCACATACGCTTTAAATTTTTCTAACACTTGAGTTTTCCCTTTAATTAGGTACGTCACAGTATGTCTTGAAAAGTCATCAATAAAAGTCAGAACATATTTATTCCCACTAGGGGTTTGAGTTTTCATTGATCCACAAACATCACTGTGTATCCGCTCTAGGAGTTGCTGTGTCTGGCTTGACTCATGCCTTTTTTTAAAGCTAGGTCTCACCCCCTTCACCTGAATGCAGTGTATACATTTTCTTTCAACAGCACATTTGCTCATCTGCATGCCTTTAGTTAAACTCTGGCTTTCAATTTGGCTGGTTGCATAACTGATTCTGTGTCCCAACCATCTGTGCCATAGCCAGGAGCAATTATTGTGATCACAATGTTTGGCAAAGTTTGCTTTCTGCATGTAAGTCTCAAGAGCTTATAAATCCTGATGCACTTTGCCAGGTGCAATTAACTCTCCCCTCTGTTTGATATAGTATTTTTCTCCAAAAGATTTCTTTAATGACAGCTGTTTGAGGTTTCTTCCTTTTCTTTCTGTGGGAAAGGCAACTCTTCGTTTAAAGGCAATGCAATTCCTCTTAATGTGGCCTGGCTTCCCGCAGAGGTGACAAACAATCCCACCTTTGTTATTTACTTTCAAAGCCATCTGATCAGCATTTGGTTTAAATTTTTTGTCAGACTTTTCAAATTGTCTGTGTTTGTATGTTTCATCCAGTTGATTTATAACTTCAGTGGGGGACAGATTACTCTTAGATTCAGTATGAGATACTGTATTTTTATATGACTCTGGCAGACTTATTAATAGTAACACAATCAGATTTTGATCGACAATTTCCTTTCCTGCCCTTCTCAATTGCTCAGCCAATCCAAGAATCTCATCCAGATGATGATGTAATTACTGCCCTCTTTCATCTTAATACTGAAAAGTTTCTTTTGTACATAAAGCCAGTTTGGTGTAGTGGTTAAGAGTGCAGACTCTAAACTGGGAGAACCAGGTTTGATTCCCCACTTCTCCACATGCAGCTGCTGGTGTGACCTTGGGCCCCTCTTACCTTTTTATTGTTGGAGTCCCAGGTTCTCTGCTTTGCCAGGTCATCATCTCGTGGTCAAGCATCCTGGATAACATCCCATAATCCTGTTTCAAGAAGGTGACTCTTCATTCATTCTCTCCAAATTAGGTAATTGTTCTCTGTGAGCCTGTCTATCAAGTGACCATACTGTGCACCACAGGAGGTCGGCATCTTTGTTCCTTTGTTCTTGCCTGTTCATGCCAAGAGCCTCTGGTGATCTTTATACCTTTAATCATAGATGTGTCATGACCCCTGTTGGCAATTAACACAGCAACTGTGTACAACGTGATTACAGAGTAGATAAAGGTTTATTTAGGAATTAACATACTTGATAGGAAAGAGGAGAGACAGAGATAGGTTCCTAACTACATCTCTAGCTGAGAGAGAAGGTAGGACTGAATGTGGCACTTCTGAGAAGAAGGGGGAAATTGCCCTAAGAGTAGCAATCTGGAGACAAACAAGGAATGACACTTAACAGGAGAGAAGGTGCTGATGTCACTATCCTAATTGTTTTCTTGCTACCCCCCGCAGGGTCTTCTTTTCTTATTCTTTGTACACCAGACATTGCCTTTTCCAACACTCTCAGCATACATGCAAAGAGAAGCAGGAGGCACATGTTGCCCAATGTGCTTAAGACAACACATGCAACTCCCTTGTCCACGTGAACAGGATTCAGGTCCAGGCTGTAATGGACAAGAATAAATATTACAAGCCAATAAGTTTTGTTTTGAAATGAAAAGCGGCGGAGCATTAAAGCTAATTTAGGAAAGAAAACAGATACTCTAATAAATTGGAATAATCTGTGATAGTTTATTAAAATATAACAGGATAACAGGCAAGCAGTTACAGGAATATTTCAATACAACATTTCAGTGCAAAATAGCACACAGCTCATCAATACCAGTACCCAATTCTAGTAACCCTGTAGTTACCACCATAGAACAGTACATACCTCAGAAAATAAGAAGATAGGAAGCAAGAAGTAAAGTGAGAAGGGAAAGAATATGGAGGATGGATTCCTTTTCCTTTTCTGCATTAGGCAGAGATGGTCCTCTTCAATTAATCCTCAGACTGGTACACCAGCTATGGCTGGGGGGGAGGTCCATGGAAAGGTGCATGGCAAGGGGGTTATGCAGCAGCAGTTCCAGATAATAACTTCAAGAAAGAGTGATGCAGGGTCTGAATAGAATGCCAGAACCCTGGGGCACACAGATAGGAGGCAAGCAGCTGAGTAGGCACATATGCAGACTGGCACAGGATAGCTGGTGGTGTGCAGGGTGATGTGTGTACTGACCATGAGCTGCCAGTGTGCAATTTGGTATTCAGCGGGGAGTTTAATTATATATAATGAAAAGCATTTGAACACTTGCAAAAAGGAGGGTGGAAGTCTGGGAAAATTGGAAGTAACTCTCCTGATTGGCAGAAGAGCAGAGGGCAAGATGGTGTGGCAGTTTGCTGTTCTTCCAATCAGAGAAGGAGTGGGAGAATCGGAGGTGTGAAAGGGGCTTGATTGTTCCATTTTAATGAAAGCTGGCTGTGAAGAGTCTGATTGTCCTGTCTGAATAAGAGCAGTTGTGAAGAAATCATTAGGATGAAAGAAATAAAGGCAGCTGTTGCCTAGACTATAGCCTTGATTACTTGATTGTGTCAGAATAGACAATATAATAGCCATGCTGCAGCCTTTGTTGTGTGGGTTGGATCTGCTTCACATTACCCTTCTAAAGGTCCTGCATAACTTAGTTCCTTCCTTGATGAACCACCCATTGTCAGAGGGAGCTCAAATTCAATCATATTGAGTGCCTAGTTCTAGCCTCACTTTTTTTTTACAGCCCACCTCCAATTTTGCCAAGAGATCCTGTAAAATCTGCTAGACCATTCTCTATCTGAAAAAAGCAGTCTGGCCAATTGCTAACCAAACTATTATGAAGGAATGCCAACAAAATGGAGACATACTAATCTTGAGAAAGACATTGTACCTTTGCTCCCTATGCATGTGCTCTAGCAAGCAGGTCCTTCTAAAAGGCAGCAAAAAACTACAGTTCTAAAGGGGCTTCTGATCGAGTAGGTAGGGCTCTGTGACCCACCTGAGGACAATGGACTGAGGTCCATGAGCTGAAAACCACTGTTGTACTGTATAACATCCCAAGTGTTTCTGTTGCCATAGACACATGGTCAGAGACCTCTTGCACAGCAGTATAATGAGTATGTTGGTGATGGGGAAAAAACACCCACTTTGCCTTCATACATTAAAGAATATACATATTTTCCTACTGTGATTCAGAAATTCCATATAGTATCTTAAAATTCAGTTGAGAAAAGCTAAAAAAAAAAAGCACAGCGTGATGCAGAATGCCTTGACCATTGGACGGAACCAATTGAGAGAAGCTGTCTGTACCAACAAGAAAAAATTCTGAACAAGGCCACACTGTCCTGAGACAACAGCAGAAGATGTTGGAGCCTCAGAATGGTCAAACCTAGCAGTGATCTCTAATAATGTCTCACCAAGCCATACCTGGCAGGAGGTAACTGTGTAAAGCAGATCAACTGGCCATGGGTTAGGATTCCCTTCGTTTCTGAAACAGTCTGAAGCAGAGTGAAACCTTTCTAAATTCACTGACATTTAGGATCAGTTGAGAAAAGCTAGGGATTGATTCCCCACAAGAAGCTGTGCCGCTCTTGCTCTTCTGTTTCCGCTGCTTGCACTGGTCAATTTCACACTATTCTTTGTGCGGCCGCATTTTGACCTGCAGCTCCCCTGATTGCCCCTGCATCTTCTCGATCTCAAAAAAACAAGGATCAAGAAGATGTGGGGGAAATCGAGGGGAGCTGTGGATCAAAATGCAGCCATGCTGCAAATAGTGTGAAATTGACCAATGCAAGTGGGGAAAACAGAAGAGTGAGGGGCACAGCTGCTTCTGGGGAATCAGTCTAAATTTAAACTGGATGGATTGGGAATGGTTTTGAATGCATAGGACTGTAAACTAAAGGAAAGAATAATGGTTGTTTGACATCTTCCAAGTTTCTTTTGAGTGGGGCTGACAGAGTTTCAATCTAACTATTATAAAATTAGCTTGGTGGGATATAGAACTGATAATTAATACCAAAAAACCATTTCTTTAATTTGCAACTTTCTGATTGACATTTCTCACCCAAATGAAAGTTACCCAGTTTGATCTGAAATGTTTAAAGATGTCTTCACAAGTGCAATAAAAATATTCAAGGTGATGAAAGACCAGGAATATGATGATGTTCTTGTAATTATTGCAGAGCTTGCAGGTACAAACCATCTGGCAGAACTGTTAATTTCCTAGCTGCCTCTTCTCTGAGTATGTTAACTTTGTGAAAAGCTTTCAAAGTCGGGACCCATTTATATTC
>NW_015161406.1:1924692-1952660 GCF_001447785.1 Gekko japonicus
TAAGAGAAACCTGCATGTTTATTCACACGTTGGTCGCATAAGATGAGCAGTTCTATAATCTGCAGGCAATTAACAAAGCATCTACTCATTGGTATTCTGAACTCTCATTCTGATTATTTTTTAAAATAAAATAGTCTAATAATGTCTTATCTCAGAAGAGTACCTTGTTGAATCATTTTGTGTCTACTAATCCTTTAGGTGCTGGGGCCTGTGGTTCCAAACATGTGGAGAATACAGCATATAAGACAGCATGATTATGGTGTTTTCTGGTGGCATTTGTGTTGCTATGGTGGCCCCAGACCCCTGTCACATGGATGAGATAAATTGTTCTGCAGGAGTCAACCTGTTCATACATTACCTCCTCAATTAACTGCAACTCCATAGGTGTTCTGTGTGGGTGATTTTACCACATGTGGACCAGACCATAATGAACAACCAAACTAAGGAAAATAATGGCGTAGCTGACTTGTGTTACTATCAGTCCTCCAGATCTGTTAATAATTTAGTTACCCCACCTTTCTGTCTTAGGGGATCCAAAGTACCTTGCAACCACAAGAAACAAAATAAACTGAAAACAATAAAACGGCTTGAGTGCATTGGGAATCAATTGCTGTTTCATCCACAGGTTCCATCTGTGTGCCTCAAGGTGCTAATAAGAAACCAAAGTGATAATCAGGACAAGTGAGGAAGTCAGGTCTTTGCCACCCAACCAACTGCACACAACAAAAATGTGGACCAGCACAAGACATGTCCAGTGTTCCCTCTAAGCTGAGTTAGTGTGAGCTACCTCACAGTTTTTTAGCCTCCGGTTCACACATTTTTGTCTTCGCTCAGGAAGGATGGCTCCAGAGCAAACTAATTTTATGCAGTAGCCAAATTGCTCACTCACAACTTTAATGCCAGTACCTTACAAAGTAGAATTTTTGCTCACAGGACTCCACAGCTTAGAGGGAGCATTGGACATGTCCATCATGTTCTCACAAGTGCCTCCCTGTGCTTATCTAGTGCCTCAAGTGATCATATGTGTCTTTGGGGCACTGATCATCCCTGTTTGCATGATAAAATACTGTGCCCTATTTGTCAGGCCCATTTCTTGTTCAACATGGAATAACATTATGATTCAAAGGACTGTTATAGTGATTAGGGTGCTGAATCTGGGAGATGTAGGTTCCAATCCCTACTCTGTCATGAAACTTGATGGGTAGCTTTAGGCCAGTCACTCTCTCTCAGACTAATCTACCTCACAGGGCTGTTCTGAGGTTGCAAGTGACGAGGAGATTATGATGTACCCTTCCCTAAGATCCCTGGAGGAAGGGCAGGATTTTTTTAAAAAAAAACAAACAAACCCTGTCATCTCTCTCTATAATAATCCTGTTTTGGCGGTGGCACTCTCCAGAACATTCCACATGTACCCTAATCAGTTGGCTCCCTGATCTGTCACTCAGAAGCTGCTATAGGATAAAGTAAAGAAACCTCTAAAAACCCAAGAGTGGGTGTCATACAAACTGCTTTAACAAGATTACAAGCTTATATAGCTAAATATTCATATACATTCACTGAACATGTTCATCATCTTTCAAACTTCCGCTCCAACTTAAACATCGTCTACTATGACTTCTTAAGAGTCTAAGAAATCTTATTTTAAACATTCTCTAAACTTCAGAGTTATAATACCAAAACATTTTTTTCTCTTTTGGCTTCCTCAATCTATAGCCTTTAGTACTTTAACCTCTTTGCCCTTGATTTTCAGGGTAACTCCATTGGCCACTTTAAGAATTTTATCTCTACAGCGAGAATGATTTATGCTCAATTTTGGAAAACTGAGAAGGTACCAGAAATTGAAGACTGGATACAAAAAGTTCTGTTCATGGCAGAAATGGATAAAATTACAAAGAAGTTGAATAATCAAGAAAACAACGTGTTTTTTCAAGAATGGAATGACTTTAAAATATATCTGGAAAAGAACTGGGATGTAAAACAAAACTTAATATGTTTAGATCAATATTAAGTCAAATGATGTTATCTTGAGGTTGTATGATAACAAATGATGTGTTAATGATATAACGAAATTTGTGTGAAGGGGGAGAAGCATTGCGGGAAGCCATTGGAGGGAGGAGAGGAAGGGAATGGGGTAAACAATGGACTGAATGATTTAATTTTATATGTTATGTTCCTAAGAAAATAATAAAAATTTGTTTACCAAAAAAAAAAGAAATGTCATGGACCCTTGTTTTCTGGCTACTCCCACATTTTATTTGACAGGGGCCTTGCTGCGTCGGTGGGATTACCCCCGTTTGGGGCTCCGAACCGGTCTCTAGTTCCTGGCCCGTTTGATCAATTTTTTGACAGTCTCGTTGATTTGAGCTTGCTGTTTATCCAGATTTCGATTTATTTCTGTCACTTGTTCCAGTAGAGGGCGCAATACCTCATTGCATTTGTGTCCTGTCCTGTCTAGGCACAACACACATTGCGCTGGCACTTCCAGTGATCTTAGCTTTTGTTATCTTCTCCTTCTCCTCTTTCTTTGTGGGAGGCACCATTTTTGAGGAGTTGTTTACTTTTTATCAAAAGTTATCACAGTCTCTGAAGTTCTCAGTTATGCTTGGTAAGTTCTTAGAAATCTTTTAATTCAGTCTGTTTTGCTTTAAAAGCCTGCCCCTCCCCATTTTTATGATTGCGTTCACTTTCAATTTGTCTTATCGGAGGGGAGTCCCCTCCCCCCCTTGTTTCCCACAGGGTGGCTTTTGGCTCTTTTTGCTGTTCTCACTTCACATTAACTCACAGATTTCCATATCGCTTAAGTTGCAAAACCGCTAGATCACCCGGCGCCTGATCCAGTGTGCGCTTCTAGTTCCATCTGGAAACTCCGTAGTAGGACCATTGGGGCATGGATGGCCCCCCCTCACCGGGTTTGTTGCCGGAGGAGAAGCCCTCTAGTGCCCCATGGCTTAGAACCCCTTACAAGGATTCCATGGAGAGTGTGGACGATCGCACCCCCTCCTAGCCACAGGTTCTGGCGATCGTCTCCTGGAGGTGCGAGAGAGCAACCGCCATGGTGAGGATTCATAGAATTTCACTGTCACTCATTTCAATGGCCACCATCTTCTCAAGTGGCCCTAGGAATAGTGGTTTAGTAGAAGTACAGAGAATTCTGTTATTCATTTTTTCCTAACACCTTAAAAGAATTCTGCCTTTAGCCATGACTCTTAATCTGCTCCATGTGCAGAGTGCCTCAAAAGTTGCAATTTACATCTGCACAAATAGGGCCCAACCAACAATTTTACATCAAGCTGGTAGGAACTGCACATGTGACAATACAAGAAATACATGTGGAAAAGTATGCGGTGTTTATTAAAAGCAGCTGATATATAGTTTGTTTCTTTGTACCGTCGTCGTCGTCTTTTTTTTCAGTTGAGGAAATGAAAAGCAATTTTCACAGCTAAAAATTACCTTTCGATAGAGCCTCAGCTGTAATTCTGTTATCTTTATTTTTCCTTCAGGCACACACTTCCTTTTGTGATGAAGATGAAGGGAGAAAATCACTATAAGACAATTTTTACCTTCTATCACATTGTGTTTCATTTTGATGCATGTGAAGATGGTGAATCCCTGTTGAGTGCCTTAGTCCTCTTCACAGAACCTCATTAGTTTTCTCTTTAGTGTATTGACAATTGCCTGGCATTTATGGCAATCATTTAGAGGCCAGGGAAGGCTGTGTCCCACATATCCACACCATCAAATAATCTTTGTATTTGTTTGAGTAGATTTTACAGTCATGAATGGTGCTTGCTCAACAGCCCTAGAGACTTTGAAGGACTCTGTTGAATTCTCAGCACAGGTACAGCACGTGCCTTGGTAAGCCAGGCAAGGTTTTCTTGTGTTATGAAATGGTAACCCTGTTAAAAGATAGCTGAATGAAAGTGAGGAGCTATTCCAGTGGTATTGAACCACTCACACGTATAATGGCATCTTACAAATATCTTGTTTAGATGAGTCATGTACTCCACATTGATTGCTACCTTGTAGCTTTATTTCTCACTTAATAGCCAGATATATAATCTGAGAGGACCCCATGGTGTAGAGGTTAAGGGTGGCAGACTCTTCTAGAGAACTGGGTTTGATTCCCCACTCCTCCACATGAAGCCTGCTGGGTGACCTTGGGCCAGTCACAGTTCTCTCAGAACTCTCTCAGCCCCACTTACCTCACAAGCACCGATCTCTTAGAGTTAGTGTCAGCTTAGAGTTAGTGTGAGCTAGTTCACAGTTTTTTAGCTTCTGGCTCACACATTTTTGCCTTAGCTCAGGAAGGATGGCTCCAGAACAAACTAATTTAAGGAGTAGCCAAATCATTCACTCACAACTTTAATGCCACTAGCTCACAAAGTAGATTTTTTTACTCACAAGACTCCACAGCTTAGAGGGGACATTGGTCACAAAGTGACTGTTGTGGGGAGAGGAAGAGAATTGATTGTAAGCCGCTTTGAGACTCCTTAAGGTAGAGAAAAACAGAGTACAAAAACTTACTCTTCTTCTTCCTGCATCATTGCAAGTAGATTGCATGATATATTCATGTAAAACACTGGATGTATCCACCAAATATGGATGAGCACAATCACATTTTTATTTTAAAAATTTGTATTGTTTGACTTTATTTTGTCATCACAAGTGTTCGTTTTCTTCACTGTATTTCAATCAGTTTTAAATACGGAACTCATTTCTGCCATAACTATTTCCTGCATTCAACTAGGATGAACTTCTCAGGGATAGTACCCTTCATTCAAGAGATCTTACCTTTCAGATTTCAGGCAGATAAAACATTCCCATTCTATAGACAACCAAATTCTCCGTTGAGGAATGGCACAAGATGGCATGATTTTGTGTGCTGTTCCTATCTTTCCTTGGATCATTAAGGGGAGGATGAAGAGGGGTTTTTGTTTGTTTGTTTGTTTGTTACATTTTTGGCAAAGTGCAGGCTCTGGGCAAGGAAAGCTAAAACCAGCTATGTTTCATGCTTTACCTCTTTTTGCTCTGTGTCTCTCACCCATGATCTTTAATATTCAGAACATCTGCACTGGTGTTGTTATGGGATGAGGAATTCCCTACTTCCCTCCCCCTGACATCCTCTCCCCAGGAAAATTATGGCCAAGTTGCTCAGCATTAGTAGAACTGGTCCCAGTTGTGCAGTGGAGAATCTGCAAGGTCTTTCCCTTGTAACCCTTCTCTACAAAATGTCCTCCTTGCCTCCTGCTGGCAGCCCCCATATCTTCACCTTTTCCTACTTTTTTCTCTTCTTCCTGTTCACCAACCAACCTCTCTATTGCATGTCACCCATCTTCAGCTACATTTATTATATCCCTCAATTAAACCCTGCTTTCCTCCATAATGGGGACCCAAAGTAGCTCACATAATTCTCCTGCCTTCTGTCTTTTCCGTCCATGGCCACCATCTCTGAATTCAAGTATGCACAGATGGGGCCAAGCTGAGAATTAGATATATTTAGTCTTTATAGTATATACTGTGTTTTAGATTTGTTCTAAACTGCCCTGAGCTATTGGATGTTTAGGATATACAAATTCTTAAATAAAGTGTTTTGTCTGAACATCCCTGCTTCTGCTGAATCATTCTTCTTTCCCTTTCTGTCCTTCCTACCTTCGGAAATGAAAACAGACAGTGAAGCAGCAGAACTGTCATGTCAGAAATCCATCTGCTTCCAAATGTCTGATTGAATTATTTACTATATTTGCCAAAGTGCACGGTTTGTGCCAGCTCTCTATTAGCAGTATTCCGACTGTACATTCCTCCTGGATTGTGGATCTTGATCTGATCCAACAAGACACCTTATGTTCTTCAGGTCTATTCAAGCCTGTAGTCTGTCCAGTCCTGATGTTTGTAACTGTGCACAAGGATAAAGAACTTGTGGTTTACTTATATTCAATCACAGAAGTATTGCTTTGGCTGTGGTCACACGGCAAGGTAATTGTGCCTTGTTCCCGCTTTAAGTTAAACGGGAATATTTTTCTTCGGGTTGGGATGTCTCCACCACCTCTCAAGAGCCATCCCTCTCACTGGCTGCTGCTCCCATTCCCACAGTCTGCTGCGCTACACCCCCTCTCCACCCGGGCTGAGTGGTAGTGCGTGTCCTTGCGGCTGCTGCACCCGGAGGTGGCCTGGCCATCCCCCTCACCCTCGTCCCCGTTTGCCAGTGGCCATGGGGCCGTCCTTGCCATTGGCTGAGTCGCCACCAGCCTGGCACTCCTTCTTGCGGTGCTTCTGGGCGGTCAGGAGGTTGAAGCCCAGCAGGGAGGCGTGTGGCGCAGGCCGCTTGAAGACATGCTGCTCAGCCACCAGACTGCTCTGCAAAAGCTCATTGCACAAAAAGAGCGGTCAGACAGCCCTAATTGCAATCATTGTGAAAGACAGCTGTCCAGATTGGCAAAATTGCACATTCAAAGCGCAAGTGCCAGGAAAACACTTGATTTTCCAAGGGGCAGGAAAAACCAGGAACATTGCGGGAGTGAGCCTGCTTCGGCACGGGAGGCGGATTGGCACATCTGAACTGAAAATTAAAATGCGAGGGAACAGCGGCGAACCCCGATCAAAAGGACCATGTGACCGCACCCTTTATTTCCCTCATATATTTCCCTCTCTTTTTTGTATGTGTTCTTATTCAATTCTGTATTTGTAACAACTTGGTATGATTAAGGTTGCTATGCAATTTTCTTTCTCATTACACTAGCAGTATTGTTGTTATGCAAATAGGCTTTTGTTTGATATAAATTAATTAACAGGCAGCTCACTCCCAGGATAATCTTAGATATGTGTTGAATATAAAAAAACATACTTCAGACACTTTCAGTATGTGTGAACACTTGTGCACACTCACACATACCCACAGCAGTAATCCATTCTAAATGTAGTTGTTGTTCAGTCGCACAGTCAAGTCCGACTCTTTGCGACCCCATGGACCACATCATGCCAGGCCCTCCTGTCTTCCGCCATCCTCCGGAGTTTGCTCAATTTCATGTTCATTACATCGATAGCGCTGTCTAACCATCTCATCCTTTGCCGTCCCCTTCTTCTTTTGCCTTCAGTCATTCCCAGCATCAGGGTCTTCTCCAGCGAGTTCTCCCTTCTCATTTGGTGGCCAAAGTATTTGAGCTTCAGCTTTAGTATCTGACCTTCCAAGGAACAGTCAGGGTTGATTTATTTTAGGATTGACTGATTTGATCTCCTTGCAGTCCAAGGGACTCTCAAGAGTCATTCTAAGTACCTGGGAAAATAATGTTAAAATGAATGCCTTAATCATTGGGAATTAATGTGTTCCAAGATGTACTTCAGTTTCATCCTAGAATGTATTTTCAGCGCTAAAGAGCACACCCAGAGCATACATATAGTGTTTTTCTCACCTCTGTCAACAATCACGGCTTGGACAACATGCATGTGTGTTTAAAGAACAGTGAGTCTAGGCCAGTGGTGCATCTTCAAGGCAGGTTACAGCTGCAAGTAGGGTAGGAGCAAACACCAATAATGCAGAAAAAAATAAGCCCATTAGGAAGTGGAAACAGCACTGTGACTCGAGCCTTGGATGGGGTGGTATGGCATGGCTCTTGGAGGGTTGACAACCACAACAGACTGGATGGAGGTCGGGATTCCATACTCAATAAAGAGACTCACTCACAGCAGGTCACTCTCTAAGGTTTATTGCCAGTTGGCCCATGTTACAAACTGTGCTGACATTACCCAAATTTCCAGCATTTCATCCACCATGATGGTCAATGTCACCCCTTGCCTTGAGGTTGTATCCTTCCCCAGTCCGTGCTCTAGGGATGGGCATGGACTGAACCACAAAGCAAAATTTATCACAAATTTTACCCTGTGTATGAACTTCCACAAACTTTTGAAGCAGTTCATGGTGGTTTGTAGATGAAGCAGAAAGCAGGGATTTAAAGAGACTTTGAGTCCCTATAAATCCCTTCTTTCTGTTCCTAGCAAAATCTACAAAAACAGCTGAGAAGAAGGGAGACGTTCACCACTGCTCAGCTTTCAGGCTGTCATATGCAGTCCATTTAAACTTTAAAGAGACTGCAGAAGACAGCCTAAAAAGAGCTGAACCAGTGAGGAGGCTGGAAGGAGGCATGTTCCTGCTGCATGGTGCCCTCTGGCAATGTGGAAAGGGGGCTGGCTGCTTTGCGCTCAGCCTGCCAAGTCAAGCAGGGCATTGTTGGAGGGGCACAGGCTGCAGTGCCCAAGAGGCTATTTAAGCAGCCCATGTGGACCATTCTGCCTCTGCTTTTTGCCTCACCAGCTTGCCTACCCACTCTCCTTTTTATTGGGTTTTCTTAAAATGTGCATTTGTTTTATTTGTTCTTTTCTGTCACAGCTTAGCAGTTTGGGCACTGGGATGGATCCTTTGCAGGGCAGTCCATGCCTGTGTGCCTGTTTCCCCCATTTTGGGGGCTCCCACACCATGGGGTGTGGAGCCACTCAGCTGCATGCCCAGGTGGGGGCTGCCAACTGGCTTCCACCACCAGGTGGCAGGGGGAACATGTTGAGGCCTGGCCAGCACCCATATGTGTCCCGGGATCCTGTCACTCCCTGGTTTTATCCTCCAGCAGACAGGCCGGGGCGGGAGTTCATTTGGCAGCAGGTGGGTCACCCAGCACTTGGATCCATCCCCATGCTGGACCAATACTCCTGTTTTTCAGACAGTATCTAATCAATAAGCTGTGGCCATGCTTTTACCAAAAAATGGCTGTTTGTGTCTTTATTCCTTCCAACACCTCACCCTTTATCCCTCCTTGAACCCCACAGTAGATTTTCATGTAACTAACCCAGGCTTAAAGTCTATTCCCAGGGCATTACAGTAAATGTTTCTTTTCTAACCATTAGTCTTTAAATTATTAATATTATTTTAAAAACATTTACAGCACATTTTCCACTTCAGCTAGTGAAATCTTAGGAGGTGTATTTGTAAAAGTCATCAGTTTACAAATATCTGCTAAAAGGTAAGAGAAAAATGGCTTGCCTTTGCTGTGCCTCTGCTTTTTGGTCTGTGATTAACCCAATGGGAGAAAGCTTTTAGTCAAAGAAACCACAGGTGAGACATCACCAACAATAACAAAGAAACCCTGTGCTGAGATAAAAAGTGTTTGCTACTTTGATGGCTGCAACTGCACATGATGCTGCATTCCCCAAATCTTTATGACCTTCAGGGAACACCACAGTCAAATGAGGCATCTCTTAGCAGGTGCAAGGGGGAAATCAGGTAAGGGGGTTGAGGGCTAGAGGAAGAGGCTTAAGCTAGATGAACATGCCATGCAAGTTGTGTCCTAGCACAACATATTTTCTCTTTGCAGCTAAATAAAATTAATGTCAAAAATACAAAATCCCAAAGAGAGAAAAGGTAGCGACTATTTAAATTTTAAGCAAATTCTGGTCAATATCCTTTTTATTACATAGTTCATTTAGTATTATTTGGTTTTTTTCCCGCATTTATGCATCACCTTATGCTTTCAGCAGAGGGGGAAAGATATGATGGAACAACAGAAGTGAGATATATGTGTATTAAGTGCAGTCAATTCACTTCTGACTTATGGCAACCCTATGAATGAATGACCTTCAAAATGTCCTATTGTTAAGAGCCTTGCTCATATCTTGCAAACGGAGGGCCATGGCTTTCTTTATTGAGTCAATCCATCTCATATTCGGTCTTCCTCTTTTTCTGCTGACTTCAACTTTGCCTAGAATTATTGGGGTTCCCCCCCCCAGTGACTTTTGTCTTCTCATAATGTGAACAAAGTATGATAGCCTCTTGAACTTCTGGGGAAATGGCAACCAATGTTCCCTCTAAGCTGTGGAGTCCCGTGAGCAAAAATTCCACTTTGTGAGCTACTGGTATTAAAGTTCTGAGCAAGCAATTTAGCTACTGCATCAATTAGTTTGCTCTGAAGCCATCCTTCCTGAGCTAAGACAAAAATGTGTGAGCTGGAGGCTAAAAAACTGAGCTAGCTCACACTAACTCAGCTTAGAGGGAACACTGATATTGGCAACTTGAAGGGAGCACTTTTTAAAGTCTCCAGACCTATCTTGCTGTTGGATGTAACCAGGGCTTTTTTTGTAGAAAAAGCCCAGCAGGAACTCATTAGCATAATAGGCCATACCCAACAGCAGGAATTCATTAGCATATTAGGCCACACCCCTGACAGCACAGCTCATTTGTGTATTAGGCCACACCCCCATGTTACCAGAAGTGTGGTCACCCAGCCACACCCACCTTTTGCTTCTTATTCTTTTTACCTTGTTTGTTGTCAAAACCCAGGGGGTTTTGCATGTTAGGCCACACACCCCTAATTGTAGCCAATCTGAATGAGTTTCTGCTGTTGGATATGGCCTATTATCCTAATGAGTTCCTGCTGGGCGTGGCCAATTTGGGAGCCAGCCGGAACTCCGTTCCTGTGCGTTCCGGCCCCAAAATAGCCCAGGATGTAACATATCAGGAAAGGGGAGTATTTATTACTCTAAATCTAGGGCTGGGTGGGCTGGACTGTCTTTGGCAGCTTTAGATAGAGAGCAGCAGAGACAGCTCTCCTTATCAGCTTCCACCCTTTTAGTCCCCTCCCCAACTTCATGAGCTTAAGAAATGGCAAACAAATTGAATGCAATTTGTTGGCATGTGTGTTCATATCACCTTGTACAGGGATTACCCACCCAAGCCAGTCCAGGAATGGGAGGGAATCCTGTACTTTTCCAGTACATTAAACAACAAACCACGAGATGGTCTATACCTTCTCTGGTTTCAGGTGTGGTCAGAGTTAAGCACCAGATTTAGACTTGGAACTCAGGTACAACATCAGAGACCATTTAGAAACAAGAATAATTTTTTATTCAGTACAGACCTTAACACAGATTACCAGAGTTTACCAAAATAACAAGCCTAAGGCGATTTGCCTTAACTACACAGTAAAAGATACATATTTACCAAGTTCAGGAACATCCAAACAGTCCAAGGGATTTTTAAGGAAAAATCCATCTTTGCTCAACCTTGTGGTCTAATTCACAAAGCAGTTCTTTGTCTCTCACGAGACAGCATTTCTAGGTGCCATAAAGCAAGCAGAGAGAACAGGAGTAGAGAGCAAGAGCAAGAGAGCAGCCAGAGCAAGCAAGCTCTCATTCCCATTGGGATCAATCAATTAAACCCCAATCTAGTCATGATTAACTGTGGCCATCCAGCCAACCACGACTGGACAGGGGTATGCCCAACTGTTGGTTGTCATAGCTGCGTGTGGGGATAGGCTAGACGTTTGGAGGCCCCTCCTGCAGTCAGGTGACCCAGCTTCCAGCTTCTCCATCGCCTGTGTGACTTTTTGCATGTCAGGTCTGTGTGGTTATATGGCATGGCTATTGAGGCCATTTGGCCTCACCATTTGGCTTGCAACAGGAAACTAGACACAGCATGTTATCAAAAGACATCACAGGAGAAGGCATGAGACTTTTAGAAATCAATATTTCTATACACACCTGCTGGCCTTCACACTACAAGTTTAAAATACAATGCTCTTTAAGGTGGCATTTTGGAGCACAACACAGACCATTCACTTGCAAGGGCCAGTGTGACATGTTTCTATGAGAACAGGATCATTTCTCCAGACCTGCAGCATCTGGGTGTCAAGCCTCCATGTGGGTATCTGAAAAACTCTGTTCCTACACTGCATTTCAAATAAATCAACTTTCTTCCTGTCAGCTTTCTTCATAGTCCAACTTATTTATTTATTTATTTCACTTTTACCCCACCCTCCCCGCCAGGCAGGCTCAGGACGGCTTCCAAGAACTGACAAGCAGTATACATTCACAATAAGATATAAAACATCATTTAAAACACAACCAGTCAATATAAAACATTCATTAGATGGCGATAAAACTAAAGTGCAATTTAGGGACACATTTGGCGGTACCGCCGCATTAGATCGTATAGGATCAGAGTTCGCAACAGGGCGCTGGTGGTAAAACGTCACTCTTATCGGAACGCCTGCCTAAAAAGTTCTGTTTTCATGGCCCTGAGGAACTTTCACACCAATGTGTAGTAATAGGGAATGCTGTGGTATTATCTTGATCTTGGTTGCCAGTGACATCCTTACACTCAAGAATCTTTTATAGCTCTTTCGTGGCTAATTGAATGCAATCTGTTGCATGCATGTTCATATCACTTACAGGCCTCCACACCACAAGTTTAAAATACGGTGCTCTTTAAGGTGGTATTTTGGAGCAGAACACACACCATTCACTTGCACCATTCACTGTTTCTCTGAGAACAGGATCATTTTTCCAACCGTGCAGCATCTGACTGCCAATCCTTCATGTGGGCAATGCCCCTTGGGCTCAGAACAAATACGGTTAATGGTTCGTAGTCAGTCCTCTTGTGCACAAGTATAGGGAAAAGAGTATGATTTGAAATGTGATCCAAAATCACCCAGCTTTTGCCCAGCTCATAAACAACCATGGCATGAACCTCCCAAATGCTCTGCAAGAGCTCTGGGATTTACCATTCTGAGTTATGCCTGCCAAGCTTGTGTGCTCACTCTGTCTTTAGCCTTAGATCTTCCTGGGTAACAGATGGAGCCAGTAACTCTCAGCTTTTTATCACTCCAGCTAACACTGCCTGTCATGGCTTTTTAAACCTGAAGTCTGCTTAGGAAAAAAATACCAAAGTAGCATGTTTGGGGAACAATAAAAAGCAATTTGACCCTTAATCATTCTACTCTTCTGCTGCAAAGCAAACTTTCTGCTTAATAGCTGCAGTGGAAATAAAGAAACCTGTTGCTTATTTTTCTTCATCCTGCTCAGACAAGAGGAGGGAGACTTTTATAGAATTCTGAATTCACTCAGCCGTGCTCTGAAGTACGTTTTGTCAACAAATATGTTATCACAATCAGCTCCACCACCTGCATCAAAATTAAAGCACAAATAACCAGCCAAAAAAGCCCATAGTTTATCTCAGACACTTCAGCTTGAAAGTGCTAAATATGTTTTTGAGCACTTCAGTGTTATTTCTAGTTATACTAAATCTCTGAGAAAGCTTAGGTATATAAACAGAAGAAATAATGCAAGTGTGTACACAGCAGATAAGCTAGAATCATGATGTTCCTCATGATTCAAAACTGGTGTTGTTTTTGTGTCATTGCCTCATATGCCATGTGCAATTCACCATGCAAAAAGGGAAGAAGTATGTACTGCTCTTATATCCATCATGCATCTGGTTCCTTGTAACCTTGAAAAGAATGTATCTTATTTATCTGGTTCTCCATTGTGTTAATGATAAGAATTTTGACTATCCTTTGTGACATTCTACTGAAGAAGCAATTGTTAATCCATGTTGAGTTGATGATGAGAAAAAGGAGATTCAGTAAATATTAACAGCTGTGGCAGAGAGATAAGGATCTGAACTAAAAATACATCCTTTGATATATTTTTTGGAGGTTAAGTCTACTGCTTTTATATTCCTTCAAAGTGTCTTTAACCCATTCCATTAGCTATTTCCTTCAAGATACATTGAATGGTTCTCCAATAGAAATCTACCATGATAAGAACACCAGAAATAAGAACAATTTTCTAACATACAGTATCATGATAAATTCTCAGGGAAAAATCAAGTCGTGGCAATGCATCAAGGTTGAAGGAATAAATATTCAATGGTTGTTATATCACCAATCAACTTCAAGATTAAAAGAAGGCGATCAACACTGAAGGTGGAGCCTTATGAGAGATGACTGAGTTTGAACAGCTGATCAAAAAACAAAAAGAATGCTTATTACGGTGGATTTATGTTAGTACTTCAACTAGAAACAGAAGAACAAGTGGAAACATGTATGGTTAAATGGATGCAGAACATCAAAGAATAGATATCTATGCATCAGCAGGAATGGTTATGGGGAAGAGATACTAAGGTCCCTGCCACACGGCAGAAAAAAACACGGGCAAAGTGCAGCTAATCAGAGCCGCACCAAAAGAAACATGCGGCGGCAGGATCACGCAGATCCCCTGAGCCACTGTGCCGTTGCTCCCTGGCACGATTAGATGCCGGGGAGGAAGCCACCAACCGGAGACCGAGGCAGCCGGCTGTGCATGCATGCAGATGCGCAGTTCGGCCAGGAGCCTTGGATGCGCCGGCAGAAGGACGCGCCGGCGATCCCACAGCCACGCTTGCCACAGCCTTTTTGGTAAGTCCACCTCTAGGGGTGGTTCTTTTTTGCAGCGGTTTTTCGGCCTCCAGGGCCGGATCGGGGACGGGTGCGCGCCGCTTCCCAGATGTTGCGGTGAGATCGCACTCATTTGCTGCGCCCCCGATCCGTCCCTCTCCCGGCCCAAAACCTTCCGTGTGACCGGGGCCTAAGTTTATAGCCAGTCAGACGTTAAGAGAACACTGGTACAAAATGTTTTTCAGATGGTATATAACTCCAAAGAATATAGAGAAAGTAAACAAAAACTACAAAGGAAAATGTTATCATATGTGGTGGACATGTAAAAATGCAAAACGTTATTGGAAAGAAATACATGGAGAAATCCTGGACATTTTAAAGAAAAAATTTCCCATGGAAGGTAAGAATATGTTATTAGGTATACTGCCTAACAATTTGCCAAATATTTTTGAAGAGATATTCAGATATATGGTGACAGCGGCTAGAATTATTTATGCAGCAAAATGGAAAGCAGACATTTGCCCACAATTAGAAGAGTGGAAAAATAAACTTGCTGAATATGTAGTGCTGGCCCAACTAACACTTATTTGAGAAATAGGTCAGTTACAAAATTCGAGAAGAGATGGAGTGTGCATTATACGTATGGAAGCAGGACACAAATCTAGAATGAGAAGCAGTTTAAAATACTATATGTAAATGTATTGCACTGAAGAACTAGAATAAGAATTAGTTTAAAATATTAAATGTTGAATATAAATGTATCTCAACAGAAGTTATTTTTATTCTACTTCACAGACAGTGTTTCAAAAATTCTTTTATGTAATGAAGGTGGTGTTGGGGAGAAAAGTTTTCTGTTCTTTGATTATTGTATATAATTACTTTTCTCTGTCTGCATTTGCTTTATATTTGTTTTCTACAAATAAATAAATAAAAAGTACAATGTCATTAACTATGCCTGCAATGCTATCAACTCATTCCTGGAAGTAAGCTCCATTGACAAATGTGACGAGGGGCGGAGGGGCAAAAGATGCCTTCATAGTTATGGTGATGGAAGGAAGCCGAGGCATCTCTGTGGTTAGGAAGAAGGGGAGAGGGTGCTCTTTGCCAGATTCAGAGCATCCTTTCCAACATGGAAGAAAACATGCTAGTCCTTTGATGTATTATCACCTCTTGATTGGAGAGTCCAGGTTTGGCAGGCTGAAGCCCCCAGGTTTAGCACCTAGATTGGCTGAGACCCCAGGACCACACAGGAGGAGGGGCTGAGAAGGGGAGTTGAAGGTGTACCAAGGATGGGAACATCTGGCAATGGCCAAAGATCAGATGTAACATGTACTGTGAGTACTTTGGACCTTTATGTTTTAATTTATTAGTGTACCTAGATTCTTACATTTGCAATACCCTAAGTTTGTGCCTTATAGAAATAAAGTTTGTTTAACTTGAGAGAGTCCTCACAATTCCTTACTTATCTGCCTGGCTACTTAGTGAACTACCAAACAATACCCCTGTGAGACTGACTTTGGCCAATCCACATGAGAGGTGGGGCTGAATTTTACCCAAAGGGGTGGCAGTAGCCATAAAGGGGTGGCAAAACGGTGGCTAGTCTTGCCTCACAATGTGACAGAGACAATGTAAAATAAAATCTGAGTAAACCTGCTTAGGCTTACACTCTATTATATTGCTTTTCTTACTGTGTATATAAGAATATTGTGGCCCAGAAGGGCTGGCAGGAGACACAGGTCCTTTAAGAGCAAGTAGGTTGCAATGGGAGACTGCTTGGATCTGGCTGGAAGTACATGGGCTAGGCAGAGGCCAGTTGCTAGGGCCTGGTGCTGCACTGGCTGGGGAAGGTGTGCCTCTAGGATGGAGCAATCAGTGAGCACATGGGAGGCAGGTTCTTCTGGCTCACCCCACAGCTGTGGGCCCTAAGCTGGGGAGAGATTTATGGGTTAATGTGCAAAGGAGTTGGGCAGTGCAGGGCATTAGCAGCACACATCAGGAAAAGGCGCCAGCAAGGAAGGAGTAGGTGGCCAAGGAAAGGGAGCAGTGTGAAACTACCCTGAAGACCTTGGCTGTTGTGGGACCCGAATAAAGGAGTTAACAACCACAATCAGTTTTGATGCGAATGATTGCAGGGGAGAGACATGGATGGCTGACCAAGGTCCGGGTCACACGGAGGATTTGCCCCACGAAAGGGATGGATTGAGGGCATATCAAATGGGCGCGATCATGCCACAACATCTGGGAAGCATAGCGCACCTGTCTCCAACCCGTACCATTGGCCCAAAGAAGCAGATTTAAAAGGCACTGGGGAAAAGGTAGTAGCTTCCAGTAAATGTGCGGCATGGGTGGGCGTCTGATTGGAGATGTGCCAGTAGCCCGTGGCATCCAGCAACTGTCTGTGACCCGCACATGCGCAGTAACGCAGTACTGCCGTGTTGCCTCGCTGGGACTACGCTGTTGCCTCCCTGGTGTGATCGGCTGCCGACGGCCTGAGGACAGAGCCGTGGGGGACCGTAAGATTGCGCTCCCATGCTTCTTTTAGCTCTGCCTCTAAAATGCCTCCCTTCCAGTGTGGATTTTCCTGCTCGTGTGACCGGGGCCCAAAACCCAGTTTGTTGAAGCTGCCCATGACAGGGCTTCAGGTACCATGGGTGGGTGTGGATGCAACACCATGGAGACAAACATATTAGACTTTTCCTGCTAATCAAACAAAGTACTACTCCACATTTTCCCCTAGTCAAAACCCTCCATCACACTTTCACCCCTCCCCTGAAGTATCCTCAATATGTTGACCTCCAGAACATTCTACCTACCTAAATGGCTGCTGTCACACACACTAAATAACCCACTTTCAGTCCACTTTCAATTCACTTTGCAACTGGATTTTACCACGTGAACTGGTAAAATCCAGATGGAAAGTGCATTGGAAGTGCATTGAAAGTGGGTTATTTAGTGTGTGTGACAGCAGCCAATGTGTCTCCTTCATACTCAAATCAGAATTTGCATACCTCACAACCACCATCCCATGTCAAATGCCACACTTTGGGAAATTCTGATCTATAATTCCCCACCCCCAACAAATTGTTGAAGCAGTACTTAGCTGAATTCTACATTTCAGCATTTTCATGCTAGCAAGTATTGTTTCTTCTTAAAAGACATGAAGGGCAAACATTTTTAACAGATGTTTTGAATTACTGAGACTTTGGGGCACATTATTCTGCTTTCCATGTAGTTATAACTGTGGTTATTAAAGCTCGGGCACATTTGTCAAGTAACCAACACACAATTAATGTCTCAGTACCCTTGCCTTTATTATTGGTTTTGCTGTACAGCAGCAGACGGATCGAAAGCCACTGAAGCACACATGGAAAGGCTTATATCAACTCCAGATCAAGGCCTAATTTGCAACTGCTCTCCCAGTCATTATTATGAATTAGAACATTTCTACTCCATGCGTAAATTTGAATAACATCAGCAATAGGTTCTTCCCTTTCTTTGCATCCAGGGGGCAGAACACTGACTTCGAAATAAATTAGATGAGAGAGCTCTCTTCAGCATCTCCTGTGTAGTTTTCATTCAAATATACATGAAACTCAGATTTCTATGCAATATATATCTAGTAAGAATAAAGACTCTAATATGCAATTTTGGTACTCTTAAGTCCAACAAATTGCTGGGTAATTCATTACAAGCTGGATTTGATATTTAACATTAAAGGCAAAAGCTGCTGTAATTTATTAAAGGGAATCATTAGACCTTTTCTGTGCATGCAATTTCCATCTGCTTTAGCCAAATATTGCTTTGGGGGCTTTGTGTGTATGTATGTTTTCTGCACATGTTTAGGTGCCTCTAGCAGTTGGTTCAGTTTTTCTAGTTTTTCCCCAGGTTTTCTGGCAGCACTTTTAGCAAATGTTTTTATCAAACTGATTGGGAGTTGCTTTATTGCTTCTGCATAATTCTTCATTTGGGTTTGTGTTTTTTTGCTGCTGCTACCCATTTTCACAAAAGCACACCCACTCTACCTCTGTCCACCTCCCTCCTCAATCAGCCCTCCCCTCCCCCTTCCCTGTGCCCAACCATCTCCCTTATAAATAAAAGCCGAATGGTGGTGGCACTTCTCTAGAACATTCCACACGCTCCAAATTCAGTTCACTCTTTGATCTGTCATTCAGAGGGTCTCCCTATCCACTGGCTGCTTTGCCTGAGTCCTGCCTCCAACATTCCTCTCCCCCACCATAGCCAGTCAAAACACAGAGGTTATTTGCATATGCAGCCTCATTGGCCTTTGCCTCGGAACACAGAGGTCGTTTGCATATGCGACTTGATTTGCTTTTGCCTCTAACATTCTAAACAGTTTGTTCTTCTGAGGTAAAATGTGTCCAATCTCCAGGTGAGGGCTGGAGATCACTCAGAATTACAACTGCTTTCCAGATGGCAGAGATTAGTTCCCCTGGAGAAAATGGTGGGCTCTGTATCCTTATATGCTGCTGAGGTGGCCCCCATGAAAGCCAATGTGACATAGAAGTTAGGGCTTCAGAGCACGGGAGAAGCTGCAGGTGTGTGGAAGGTGGAAAGCTGAAGAGTGAGGGGGGAAATAAAGGTAGGTTGATGATTGGCTGGGAAGGAGATAGAGTTGCCAACTCCAGGTGGGAAATTCCTGGAGATGTGAGGGATGGAGCCTGGAGAGGGTGAGGTTTCAGGAGGCGTGGGACCTCGGACAGGTACAAAGCCATAGACTCCACCCTCTAAACCAACAATTCCCTTCTGGGGAACCATTGTTGCCAATCTCCAGGTGAGGACTGGCGATCACTCAAAATTACAACTGTTCTTTAGGTATCAGAGATCAGGTGGACTCAGTGTCATTATACCCTGCTGAGGTCGCCACAGCAAATTGACACTGAGTGTCCAAGGCCGGGGCACCCGCCCAGAGCCTCTTTCTAGAGGTAGTTGTATTTATTTCCACAATGGGCCTTTTTCCTAGTTAATTTTTAAAATGCAATGCTTCTAGCATTATATAGCTGTAAGACAAAGATTTTTTTAAAAATGTAATGCTTCCAGCATGATATCTCTGGAAGACCACAGCACTGTGAGTTATGCTGTGCTGTCTGGGTACTGTGTTCGAGAGCCAGTTTGGTGTAGCGGTTAAGTGTGCAGACTCTAATCTGGGAGAATTGGGTTTGATTCCCCATTCCTCCACTTGCAGCTGCTAGATGAGCTTGGGCAAGCCATAGTTCTGTCAGAGCTGTTCTCTCAAGGACCATTCTGGAAAGAGCTCTCTCAGCCCCATCTACCCCACAGGGTGTCTGTTGTGGGGAGGGAAAGGGAAGGGAGTTTGTAAACGGCTCTGAGACTCCAAGTGAAGGGTGGGGTATAAATCTACCCCCCCCTTCGAGTTGCTGTGCATCTTTATGTGATTTTGATTGTTATGGAATCAGCATTCTTCTTATCCTTCCTTTTTTGTATCAAAATTTATCCTCTCCCTTCCTAATCAATGTTGATCAGTTATTGTTTCTTCTTGGGGCATATGATGTCACTGTCCTGTTTATTGTCAACTTTCTGTAGATGTCCTTTCCCTTCTTTGCTGGAGGGTGTGTGTGATTTTTTTTTTAAGTTTGGGTCACAGTAACCCTATGTCTACATATTGCTATGAGAACAAAAAGTTACTCTTAAGAAAACATTTTTCCAGAAATGGACATTTTAATAGTTTTTTGTACAACAACTAGAAAGGACAGGACATTGCAGCTTTAACATAAGAAAATAAGAAGAGCCCTGCTGGATTAGATCAATAGTTCATCTAGCCCAGCATCCTGTCTTACACAGTGGCCAACCAGTTCCTCTGGACAGCCAACAACAGGACAGGAGGAAGGGAGGGGGAAGAGGAGATTGGATTTATACCCCGCCCTTCACTTGGAGTCTCAGAGTGGCTTACAATCACTTTCCCTTCTTCTCCCCACAATAGACACTCTGTGAGAAGGTGGAGCTGAGAGAGTTCTGAGAGAACTGCTCTTGAGAGAACAGCTCTGAGAGAACTGTGACTGACCCAAAGTCACCCAGCTAGCTGCATGTGGAGGAGTGGGGAATCAAACCTGGTTCTCCAGATTATAGTCTGCCACTCTTAACCACTACACCAAACTGGTGTAGCAAACCTGTCCACTTTCCACTGTATTTCTGGATGGGGAGATTGCTTTTTCTCACCCCCATCCCACACCATGCTAACATCAACCCAATTCCTACTTGTCCAAGTACTGTGTGCTAAAAAAGTTGATTTTTCTGCAGCAGCCCAGAGGATGGATAACAGTCAGAGAACAGTAGACAACTTGTCACCTGCCACTCAGTTGGCCAATAAGCAAAACAAGAACCATTGTTGAATAGTGTTGCTGAGAGAATGGTGGTACAGGGCAAAGCAGAGCAAGAGGTAGCTGCTCACCAGAACTAATGTAAAATAGAGATGGAAGAGCATCACAAAGAAATGCTTGGTGAGGGAGAATGCAACGGAAAGGTGTTTGAGGAGACCATGCATCCGAATATGGTGGCCATGGTTGCAATTAAAAAATTGGGTGAGTTACTGCAGGCCAAGCAGATTACTCAAGTGTTTCAAGACAGACCCCAACCCAGTTCTTGTTCGCAATATGCAGAACCTGAGAACAACACTGCAGTGTCCCAAGAAAAAACCCAAGCCCGTTCTTCTTCATAACATGGAATGTCTCAAGAAAGACGTTAAGACACTGCTTTTTCAACACATGCAGTACATCAGCTAGAGGGGCCCTCCACTGTGAAGCCCAGGACACCAGGAGCAGGGGGGGGGGAGCAAACTTGTGTTAGCCATATAAGGGTTCTCTTCAAGCCATAGTGTCCTTATATGTGTTGTGTCTGATGTGACAGATTTTGTCATGTTCTCATAACAAATGATGATTCCATGGCTTGCCTTGCACTGTCTTCCTAGAATGCCTCTACGTACTATCTTATACAATGTGTATGTTCTGCAGTATCATTAATGATATGATACTGCGATATCATTAATAAGAGTAAGCTTATTACAGTTTTAATTTAATGTTTTATACCCTCGAGTTTTACACACACACACACACACGTGTGTGTATGTATATAAACAATCAACAACAACTCCCCCAATACAGAAAAACAACATTAAAACTATTTGCAGTCTACCTACCCATCATTCCCTCCCCTGGAAGCAAGTAAACATTATCAAACCAGGCTGTGGAACATCACTCCCCCTCCCCCATAGTCACTGTTGTTGTTTGGGGGGGTGGGTAGGTCAACTGTTTCTCTTAGCTCCTTCAGTTCCTTGGAGTCTCCTTTCGTTTGCAGCTGACCTTCTGCTACAGTTTTTGGTGATGTTTTTCCAGATCCATCAGCCATGTGTTCATGGGTTTTACTGTTGGGGGGGGATCAGTACATAAGTTGCACTGTGAAAGAAACAACCATGCAGCAAAACATAAGTCAGTAGAGCACTGACAGGTGTCGCTGCATCATCTCTGCAAAACATGGACAACATGTAGAACAAAGTCTCCAGAGGGACCCTGCCCCACTTCTGTTTCTTCTCCTTGTGCAAAAAGAGAAGGTGGAAATGTTGGCTAACAGGCTAACCTCTTGCACCTCCCAGGAATGTCCTTCACAGTGGACATAACAAATTAAAAGTAGAAGAGTGTGGGGAAAACAGAGCCATAAAAGGAATCACAAATCATAACATTTGCCACTTTAAAAAACATAGCTTTTTTGGGTCAAGTGTAGGGGTGTGCAAAAAATAAATTCAACCCATTCGGATTCCGCGGAATCGAGCAGAATCAATTTCGGCTTGCAGTAAGACTCCCGCATGTCAGTTTCTTAGTACTAGCAGATTTGGGAGTCTTTTGGCCAGCCGAATGTCAATTTCAGCCCCATTATATCCTATGGGCCATTGAAGTCAATGGCGAAAGCATATGTTCTGGGGGCTGGAGGGGAGAGGGCTTAAGGGAGAGACTCCAAACTCACAGGGTAGCTGCTGGAGCCTCTCCCCAAGATACCAACCAAGGTTCAAGAGCATTGGACCAGGGGGTCCAATTCTACAGGCCCCCAAACAGGTTGCCCCTATCCCCTCCATTGTTCACAGCCAAGTCAAATCAGCAGCTTGTGGCATAAATGCAGAGAAAATCAAGAGTAAGTCAAGTGTGCAGAAAAGGTCATTCATTTGATTATTCTCCACTTATACCAGAAGGCAAAGAAACCACTGTGATGTGCAATGATGTTCTAGCTAAATGTATATAATTGATCAACTTATCCTTCTTTGGTTCTCTATACTGAAATGCTGTCTCATTTTCTTTCCTTTCAGAGATGACATGATGGTACTTTGTTGTTCATTCATTTTCCTCTGACTAGATGTCCCACTGCTTGATTGTTTCACAAACAACAAGACAGACAGTACATGGCAAGTCTACAGTAGGCTGTCAGTAATAAAAACACAGTAAGAAAACTAGTTCTTACTAGTTTAAGAAGCTCCTGTCTTAATCTGGCTAACCACTTTACAAGCTGTTTGGGTTGGATCAAGATGAAACAATGTTTACCATTAACATTCTGTATCATTTATCAGGAACAAGAATCAGACATGTATTTAGAGTTGTCAGAGGTAACCTACAATTAACACAGAATTAGTCCTGATCTCTGCTAGTGGCAGCTTGAGAAAGGGACTTCTCAGTTGTACCACCAAAACTGTGCAATACTGTCCACAGACAGATTAATGGACCCCCCTCTATGATTGTCATCTGCAAATGGGTACAGACTTTTTTTATTTCATTTGGTGTTCCCTTATTGAACCTTCCTGTTTGTTTTAATTTGTTCTTTTAAAAGTTTGTTTTAATGGGAGTTTTAACTATTTGCTGCCTTGACGACCCTAACTATGCTGAGAGGCAAGAGATGTTTTAAGTAGACAATTTTGCCCCCTGCTGAGCTTTCTAGCCCATGGCTGCATCAGTCACATTTATGACTCTGTTGACGTAAGTTTAAAGATAGGCAGAGAAGGAGAGGTTGACTTGGGATCACCAAAATATCATTGGCTGCAATAGTCCTGAATTTGGGTCAAAACAGGAGATTATTACATAGTAACTCTCCCACTGAAATCAAGGTGATTTGAAAGGGTCCAGCTTTGCCTGTTTCTTATTCAGTGACCATGCTTCAGATTATCTTTGTTTGCCGTTATTCTACAGACTGTTGGGTTTAGCCTATTTTCTGCTGGCATGGAATCACAAATGCATAGAATCATTTAAGATTTTACTTGGATAAAATAATGATACTTTGCATGCATATGCTGTTTTAGAGTGTTCAAAAGTACTTTGCTTTTTCTCAGCCAAATCTGCCCAAAACCAGTTAGGTAGGGCAGTGTTATTGTTCCCCTGTGCCAGATGCTGAAAGGCTGAGAGATAGTGGCTTGCCTCCGTCCATCTATCTACTTCATGGCAGACATGAGGTTTGAAATAAGGACTTCCTAGTTCATCACTCAGCCATTCTTCTAATTGCACTGTTGAAAATCAGCTGAAATCCAGATACTTCTTAGTGTGATAGCTCAGACTGTAAGAGTATCGGCAAATATAATTTTGGCATTCTTATCTCTAATACATACAAAAGTTGAGGGTTTGTCAATATTCTTCTAGGCTCCTTTGCATGTTTATCAGTCAGGATTGACAGGGACAACAGTGAGCTTGCTTGCTGAATACCAGATGCAGTGACACAAAGCCACATTCATAAGCAGGTTATTTCTTTGAAGTGATTATTATTTGAGATAAGTTTCCTATATATATTTATTTCAGACCTTCTGCCTTCTAAGGTTTCTTTTGGGATGTGAAGTACTTTGATGTAAATTGTATCTGTAAGCTCTACATGTAATATTAATGCTTTTCTAGAAGTAGAGCTTTGTATTGAAGAAGCATTTGATTATCCGTAAAGCCTCAAGGTATAGGGGGCACTTCTGTTTATGCCACTGCCTCTCTGTAAATATTTTGAATGGAAACTTCAACAGGACACAGAAGCATCTTCAAATTAATATCTGAAGATTCCCCACCCCCCTTGTGTCCCTTATTTGGTTTTGCTGCATGGAAAAATCCTTACTGTGCTTGAATAAATTGAAATCAAGGAGGCAAGAGGACAGTTGGAGTGGGGAAATAAAAAATATTAGGATTTGAAACAGGAATATTGTGTGGCCTAAGGATGAGAACCAACCTACTAAGCTGACCAACAATGTATATGCTCAGTCTCAGAAGCTCATCAGGCACAGAAAGGGAGGATGTAGCTATGGAGCTCTGGGATGGCCAAGCCTCATAAGTAAACTTGGATCCTGGCTTTCTGCCAATGCCAGCAAACAGAGCAGCACTTTCTATGTTTTGCATTGAATTCTCTGGTAACTGAACTTTGGGTCTCTATCCTCGTGAGGAAGGAAATCTCCGGGCCTAGATTTGGCACAATCACCTATGACTAGGGTTGCCTGGTCCCATCTTCTCCCTGGTGGGGGGATTTGGGGGGTGGTCCAGGAGGAGGAGGGGCCATCCCAGTGCAAGGATGTCATGCTGCATGTGCATGCTCCCTCCCCCCCTACTTTCCCCCAACCATTTAAAGGGAACCTTTAAATTCATGGCTTGTGGGGCAGAAGTGGGCACACTGGGCAGCCCTCACTTGAAAATCTGTGAATTCATGGCTTGCAAGGCAGAGGCACATGGCACCCACTCTTTCAAGTGGAGCTGAAGACAACTGTTGAGGCAGGGCTTCCTCCTGCCGGCCAGTTAAATCCATCTTATTAAGTTAATAGGTTAATTACTGTATTTTTAATTTATGGATGTTTTACTGATATACACTGCCCTGGGTGGTTTTAAAATCTAACTTAATAAAATTATTATTATCATCATCATCATCATCATCATCATCATCATCATTATTATCATCATCATCATTAATAATAATAATAATAATAATAATAATATTACTACTACTACTACTACTACTACTACTACTACTACTACTACTATTATTATAAGTCTAACCCCATCTTTTTTCAAAATAATTTTCTTTGTTTTTTCTTCTTTAGAGTTTTTTGGTCCTGCTCTTCTTAGGTGAGAATCTATTTTGTACACTAATAAATAAGAAGGGAAATAGATCTGGAAAAATGCTGAAATCTCAGAAGTATCCATCAGATAATGCTACAGGTCATTTTACAAAATGTTTGCAGATTTTTATGTTATTCAGATTTATTTCTTTATTATTTATTTATGTATTATTTCAACTTGTATCCTGCCTTGCCGAACAAGCTGGCTCAAGACGGCTTACAGATATTAAAATACAATAAAAGCACAAATACAATAAAATTCATATAAACTACATAAAATACTAACATAGAGAATACAGTAGATGGCAGCATTCATTAAACATTCCTTTAAATGAAAGGCGGTATCCAACAGTATATCACAGGGCCATGATGTGTTCCGGTGGCTCATTTATCAGTGGCGGCTCCTAATCAAATGCCTGGTGGAAGAGCTCTGTTTTGCAGGCCCTGCGGAACTGTAAAAGGTCCCGCAGGGCCCTCATGTTTTCTGGGAGCTTGTTCCACCAATATGGAACCACCACTGAAAAGGCCCTGGCTCTAGTAATGGTCAACCTGGCATCTTTCGGGCCAGGGAGAGTCAGGCACTGTTGCGACCCTGACCTCAGTGCTCTCTGGGGCATGTATGGAGAAAGGTGGTCCCTCAGGTAGGCATGTTCCAGGCCATATGGGGCTTTAAAGGTCAAAACCAGCACCTTGAAACAAGTCCGGTAAGCTACTGGCAGCCAGTGTAATACCTTCAGCACAGGCTGGATGTCGTCCTGTAGTGAGAGACCCATCAACAGCCTGGCCACCGTATTTTGCACTAGCTGCAGCTTTCGAATTTGAGACAAGTGCAGCCCCATGTAGAGAGCATTGCAGTAGTCTAATCTTGAGGTGACCATAGTGTCAGTTAACACTGCCATTCCCTGGAATGTGTGGGGGGAAGATCCTCCTCACCTCTGCCTGGTACACTAACGATGTCTCCTGTCTGGACCATTATCTGCTTTTGCTTTCCTGACCTTGGGGTTCCAGCTGCTCCGGACGGCTCTTATTTCACACGCTCTCATTTCTAGCATGAATCACTGTTGCCAGGTCATTACATAAGAACCTAAAAACATAAGAGACGCCAATGTTGGATCAGGCCAAAAGCCCATCCAGTCCAACACTCTGTATCACATAATGGCCAGAAATACCAGTGCCATCAGGAGGTCCACCAGTGGGGCCAGGACATTAGAAGCTCTCCCACTGTTGAACCCCCCCCCCCAAGCACCAAGAAGACAGAGCATCACTTGCCCCAGAGTCATTATCTATACCTTGTGGCTAATAGCCACTGATGGAACTCTGCTACATATGCTTATCTAATTCCTTTTTTAAGCCGTCCATGCTTGTAGCCACCACCACTTACTGTGGCAAAGTTTCTCATTATATCCTTGAGCATAAGCTGGTTAAGTGTGGGCTGGATGGTGCAACCGTTGAATGGATTCATGGTTGGTTGCAAAATCGTACCCAACGAGTGCTCGTAAATGGCTCTGCATCTACGTGGAGGGAAGTCTTGAGTGGAGTGCCGCAGGGCTCGGTCCTAGGCCCGGTGTTGTTCAATGTTTTTATAGGATTCAAAATGATCTAGATAGGCTGGAACAGTGAGCTGAGAGAAATATAATGAATTTCAATAGAGATAAGTGCAAAGTCTTACACTTAGGTACAAAAAAATCAAAGGCACAGATATAGAATGGGAGGGATTTGGCTTGACAGCAGCACACGTGAAAGGGATCTAGGTGTTCTGATTGATCACAAGCTAAACATGAGCCTGCAGTGCGATGTGACTGCAAAGAAAGCTAATGCAATCTTAGGATGCATTAACAGAAGCATTGTGGGAGGTGGTAGTTCCGCTCTATTCTGCTATGGTCAGGCCTCACCTGTGTCCAGTTTGGGGCACCACATTTTAGGAAGAATGTTGACAAGCTTGAGTGTGTCCAGAAGAGGGCAACCAGGTTGGTGAGAGGGTTGGAATCCAAGTCTTACGAGGAAAGGCTGAAAGAGTCGGGTATGTTTAGCCTGGGAAAGAGAAAGCTTAGAGGGGACATGATTGCAGTCTTCCAGTATTTGAAGGGCTGTCATGTGGAATATGGAGCAGATCTATTCTCTCTTGCTCTGGAAATTACAAGGGAGTCGTTACTGGCTAAATATCAGGAGAACATAAGAAACGCCAATGTTGGATCAGGCCAAAGGCCCATCCAGTCCAACACCCTGTGTTACACAGTGGCCAGAAATACCAGTCCCATCAGGAGGTCCACCAGTGGGGCCAGGACATTAGAAGCCCCCCCCACTGTTGACCCCCCCAAGCACCAAGAAGACAGAGCATCACTTGCCCCAGAGTCCCTATCTATACCTTGTGGCTAATAGCCACTGATGGACCTCTGCTCCATATGCTTATCTAATTCCCTTTTAAGAACATAAGAACATAAGAGATGCCAATGTTGGATCAGGCCAAAGACCCATCCAGTCCAACACTCTGTATCACACAGTGGCCAGAAATACCAGTGCCATCAGGAGGTCCACCAGTGGGGCCAGGACATTAGAAGCCCTCCCACTGTTGACACCCCCCCCAAGCACCAAGATGACAGAGCATCACTTGCCCCAGAGTCCCTATCTATACCTTGTGGCTAATAGCCACTGATGGACCTCTGCTCCATATGCTTATCTAATTCCCTTTT